>NC_064772.1:33800764-34103795 GCF_011397635.1 Epinephelus fuscoguttatus | reverse complement strand
GGAAAATGTTTTGAACTTTACGATGTGACCTTGTACTTCGCTTGACACCAACAAACACTGGGCTATTACAGTACAATTAAGTTACATGAGCTGATATACTGGATCTATCCTTCAAAATAAGAGCCTCTGGTGGAGATACAAGACTTAATCTGCTCTGCTCTCCTGCTAAAGTTGGTGTTTTCTCTGTAAAGACAGCGGGGCAGCAGGGAGAGATCCAGCCAAAGGCAAACAGACATTTCAGGTGGGGTTTGATCCCTGGGCAGCGAGGCATGTGTTTCATGTCTCTTTCATCTCTGCAGATTGTGAAACGTGTGAAACGTGCGAAACACATAGATACAGTAGCTGGTCTTGTCAGCAGCTCTTGGGAAGCTGGTATGGCAGTGAGCAACCGCTGTCCCCAGTTTGATGACTGTCAACCCCTCAGGCCTAATACCTGATCACTTTGGCGGGCTTACAGCGAAGCAACAAGCAACAGCACATTTTAGGGATGTGATTGGATCAGGTCCATAATGAATTCAGGGCCTTAGATCAGTCCCACCTCTTATTTCCCACTCAGTAATCTGGCTAGGGGAGGATTGGAGAGTAATCTGGATAGAAGGAGGGAGACAGGGAGGGAGGGAGGGAGGGAGGAGGGACAATCCTCTCTGCTGTGATTCCTCTTTACATCATCAATTTCTGTGGCAAAATGTTCTACAATGTCTTAATGCGAGTGTGAACCATTATTTTTAGATGGATGGGTGATAATCAAATCATATTGTTTATTAACATTCAGTTGAATCATATTGTAATAGTTTGATTGTATTATCCTAATTAATGAGGCAGGCTGGATTTGTTTTACAAATAATATGAAAGGTACACTTTTTCCAGAGCTTTCAACTGCATCTCATTGTCTTCATTATCAGGGACTCATGTTGTTCCAAAGTTGTATAATTGCCTAGAGTTGGTTCGTGTTCTCACGGCAGCATTTACAAGAGGACCAGATCAAATGCCTTGTGTGAGAAAGCTGCTCTTGATTGGTCAGAATTTCCATGTGGGAAAAATCCAGGAAGTAAAGCAAACGTTGAAGAAGAGTACACTTGCAAGATAAATGTGACACTTTCTAATGTCACAATGGAGGGACAACTACGCAGGTTGATTTTAGCGCTGCTCATCGTGGACTATATTGCTGTCATTGTTCATTTTAGTCAAAGCATACAGTTTGAAAATGAGGCAAACGCGGCTCCAACTAGAAAACAATGTTTTGATGCATTGGATGTGCTGAATGTGCATATTAAGGCAGTACAGGAGGAGGTGCACATTAATAATCCTCCAGGACTGTAACATGCTCATGTTTAACCCAAACAATGTGTCATGTGACTGCAGTTGCTTCACATCCAGGTCGGAACACCTTCTCACCACAAACCAACCGCACCAGAGTTCGTTTGGAACCGGACTGAGACCACCTCTTCAAGAAGGTCTCGGTCTGGTTGTTTTGGTGCACACCTGAGTGTGACTGCTGTGTTCACACCTGCCCAAACGAACCACACTGAGGGGGCAAACAAACTTGAGTTCGACTGAACCGAACCAAAATGGACAGGTGTGAAAGCGTCCTAAAAGTCCAAAGGAACTAACAAAGCATCATCAGTTCTGAATATTTAAAATGTGACTTTCGTATATTTACCATACCATTCTTGAGATCAAAATTTCAGCCACAGCCCAAAGATGCAAAACCACATATTTACTCTTGAATATAATATTTAGTGGGGATCCCCAATAGTATCAGCACATCATCGGAATCGGTCAACATGCTTTTTCTTTTGTTGCACAACGAAAGAATACTGCATACATTGCAAAGTATTCTATTTCATGTCTCCATTTGTTAGTGGGCCATCACGATAAGAGCATCCATGCACAATATGATATTAGTTCCACTACAGAAGAGACTTGATGATCACTCGAATTAGGTAAGAAAAAAGTGGATCTGTGTGTGTTATGGGTCAAATGAGCTGTTACATATCAGCATATCGGATATTTTAGAGATACCATATCGTACAGAGTCAGAGATGCCTGATTAATACTGTGAAAGTATCAAAGACTCCCTGTTCGGAAAAACTGAAACTGTGCCTTTAAACGCCACGTCAGGACTTCCATGAAGTTGTGATGTCACAACTAGCCTATACTATATTAAGGTAGAAAGTGCCACTACAGTGCTGTTACAGTAATCCCCCAGCTGCAGTGATGGTGCCGGGATGCCAAGAGTATAACAGTGCAAGACCTTTAAGCACTGACCAATCACAGCGGACTGGAAGGGGGGTTTTAAAGAGACAGGTGCTAAAACAGTGTTTCAGACAGAGGGTGAATACAGGTATATTCAGGCAGACAGTTTAAGAAAAATAATGTGTTTTTTGAACCTTAAAGCATGTCAACATATTCTACTAGCAACCTTAAATAAAAATATGGACCTAAAAATCAGTATCATATGCAACCTTTAACGTGAGCATGTATCAAGGGAGAAAGAGTGAAGAGCTTATCTTTGTGTATCCACAGTTGCAAGCTGCCAATGCTAAGCAGTGATAAGAGCTAAAACAACAGAGGCAGTGGGGAAATATCTGTGTGACTGCAGATTTGATTTGTCATCAGTCAGACTGCACTGACAAAGAATGCACTACTCCCAACACATCCAGTAAACGTGATACTGCAACAAAGAATGTGGAAGAAGTCTGCAGAGCTCAACTACAGTATGTGATACACACTGTTCAGCCTGCGCCCTGCTAGCAGACTGTAAATGAATGGACAGAGCCAACACAGGTCCGAGCTAGCTTGCATAACTTTGCTCCTGTCTGCTGTGACAGTGCAACTTCACCCATGCTGCCTCAAGTGCTGTCGGGAATATCGGAAGGGCCATATTTGGCTGCACGTGACCTGCCCACCTTTGTAGTAAATATGACGGAGAGAGTGAAAGTTCACAGCCAGTGTTCGCGATGAGAGGCGCAATAAAGTTGCAAACAACCACCTCTGGTTAATAATTTAAAAAAGGGCGAGTGCGTTGCCACTGCGCGTTCAGCCCCGCTGCTTCTCGAAAGTAAGAGTTTCCGAGGAGCACCTGAAGGCAGCATTATCCCACAGCACTACACCGTCGCTGTGATGCGTGCTGTGAGATCACTCATCCAAAATCACCGTCATTCCACTGCTACAAAGACTCCGCCCAAACCGCGCTCTCTGCAAACACCGCACGTCCCCGCAAACAGCGACAACAACACAATGTCCATATTGTGACGTGACTCACCGTTAGTTGTCCGCTTTTTGACAGTTTGTCGGGAGTCTGCGAGCGTCTCTGTCACCGCTACGATCCGCCCACCCGAGTGAGCACTCCGCTGGCCTCAGACTAACATGCTCCTCCCCGGGGACGCTCTCAGCCAATCACAGCTCCACCTCGCTGACTGTCTTTCAATCCAACCAATGGAATGGACGCTGACTTGTGAGTGACGCGTGTATCGTCCAATCACAGCCGTCGAACCCTGGGGCGGACCTCAATCGTCACTGAATGTACTTTTGACAGACACCGTGGACACTCAATGGAGAAGTTTGACTCCTTTTACGGGACGTTGCCGCTCCAATCGCCGGGAGGGACAGGCTCTGGATACGGCCACGGCCCAGGAAGACGCCCTTATATCGCCCAGATCACTGGAATGTCACCGGGATGAGTTATTACAGAAAATACGGAAACTGCAGCCGTTAGAAACCAGATATGACACGGTGACATTCACCTGTATCACACACAGGCCAGGTGTAAACATAGAAACAGTTAGATCAGTTTGTCTGCATTATTCTTTAAATAAAATAGGCACAACTGGAAACAGAAACAATTCAAGACAAACCACAATATGTTTATAACTCTGGTGACACAGACAATCAGTTAATATGACACAAACATGAGCTACACATGTCCAGATAATGTAATAAACCCATTCTTCTGGCTTAGTCTCACATTATATCCTCCAAATCCCTCCTTAATTTAGATAACTTTCATGTAAAGAACTTGGGAGGGGAAATCAAAAGCATTGTAACCCTAAAGATGAGTCACAGTCACATAGCGTAGGTTTACAGTGACACCCTGTGACAGAAATGGCAAACATCACTCCCCGGCTGCTGGGTGCCTCCTCTTTCTCCAGCTTGCATCATCACGGCCAGTGTGTGATGTCAGATTATATATATTCTGCTGTCGCCACTCCCCACCATCCACAGCCCCACCCTCTGGAGATCTCTCTCCAAACACTCCCATGACCGCACCGTCTGTCTCTGTCCAGCATCTTGGAGCTTTGGTAATGTTTGATTCAACGTCAAGTGCCTGTAGTGTGCTTTTAGTCACCTCGGGTATTTTTTTACTTGTTGTGGGGTATCCTTAATTATTACTCACTCACTGCTGCCATGGGGGGATTAAAATGGGCCTATCAGGCACAGGCCAAGGGGCCCAAAGGCTCAGGGGGCCTCATAGTTAGACCCTTTGGTTGAAGTGACTGTTTTATAGAATCGTTTGTTGGAAAGTCACAAAGCCCAGCCTGAAGTAGACGCTAGTCTAATTTACACAATGTAAAATGCCATAGACTTGTGCTAATAACGTTAGCATGTTGCATATGTGGGGAAAATGTGTCCAGATAAAGACAACTGTTTGTCTGTGAATGCTGCGAGTTATAGTGAAGCTGATTTGTGTACTTGTGTTTGACACTGTAGCAATTAAGCCATGTTTAATGTGTGTTTAGTGTGTGTTTTGAATCAACTAAACTTTACAGCATATCACAGAAACCCTGCACAGTGGCGTAGGCTCTGCGTCGAGCTGATGGACAACTTTAAATCCCACTTAATTCCGTTCAAAGTTATGTGACTCAAGCTCACACCTCTGGTGTCTGTCAACATGGAGTCTGAGCTAATATTTCATTATTAACTTCTCTCTACACGATACAGCAGCACAGTGCAAATCTAGGCTGCAGTAAGACAAGTAAACAAAGTGATTTAATACGTTTGATAATAAGACTTGCGTCACAGATTTCCTTTCACACACTTTGTATTCTGTGTCTGGTATATTCGTGAAGAGGAGTGTCAGTGTGGATCTGCTGGTGCATCTTTGGGAATAATTTCAACACTTTCATCTAACAGTAGAACTTTAGGGTAACCTGTAAAACCCTTCAAGAAAAACCAAGGCAAGCTTGCTGCTCTGTTTCAGTGACACCTCAGACTGTATGTGATGCGTTAAAGAACCTGTAAAATGTGTCCTATGTGGAAAGACTTTGTTTAAGGGCATGCATGGGGAAGATTTAAGGAGCTGAAGTCATTTTATTGAGAGTTAAGGCATGTTTGTTGGGCTATGAGGAAGTAGTGATGGCCAAATGAAGCCTCATGAAGCATTTTCTTTATTTTCTGAGCCCACTAGATGGCGCTCATGGTTTAAAGAGAGAAGCTCAAAGAATGGCAATTCAGTGTGCTTTCAACCTTTTGTTGAACAAAAAGCGCCATCTAGTGGGCTCATGAAATAAGGGAAATGTTTCATGAGGCTTCATTTGGCCATCACTATGAGGAAGAGGTTAAAGAAAAGAAGTTGCTACTGGAAATATTATGTAGGAATAATAGTTCAATGTAGTCAAGACTGGTGCTGTGTCTCAAATCACGTACTTAGTTAGTACACTTCCATTTAGTATACTATGTGTAGTGATGGCCAAATGAAACATTATGAAGCTTTTTATTTATTTGAAGTGCCCACTAGATGGCACTTTTTCTTCAACTAAAGGTTGAAAGCACAAGAAAATGCTTCATGAGGCTTCATTTGGCCATCACTAACTACTGTATGTGCACTATGTACTTATTGGCGTAGTGCACGAATTTCGACAGGGTAGTGTTGTCTCAAACCAAACACGGCCATTGTGCACTTACCGGAAATGACAACCGCAGCTGTTAGCTAGTTAGTAAACTAGCATTCGCGTTAAAGTTCGAGTCACCAAATCGTTACAGACTGCTAAATTAACCCAATAAACATACTGCTGGCTTACATTATAGTGGTGCTTAGTGCAAACAACACATGTATTTGTACAATGCCGCGACATTCACTGTCGCACTGTCCTCTACCGCCATTTCAGTTTGAAAAGTGGTCCCTCCCCTTCCGCTACGTAGCCAAAAGGCGACCATTGAGTGTCCATAGTTCCACACTCAACCTCTTGCACTGCATTTTTCCATACTTCTCAGTGTGAACACACTTATGCACTCAATATATTAAGTTTAAGTACAGAAGTGCGCGATTTGAGACACAGCATAGGACTTTATCTAGTGATGGCCAAATGAAGCCTCATGAAGCATTTTGTTTATTTTATGAGCCCACTAGATGGCACTTTTTGTTCAACAAAAGGTTGAAAGCACAAGGAATTGCCATTCTTTGAGCCTCTCTCTTTAAACCATGAGGTCCATCTAGTGGGCTGTGAAATTAAAGAAAATGCTTCATGAGGCTTCACTTGGCCATCACTAACTTTATCCTCATTTTAAAACATGAGAAAATGTTCTTCACAACTAAAATATGAAGAGAAAGAAAAAACACTTTTCCACAGTGAGTGCAGTCACACATTCTTCTTCTTCTCTTAACAGTCCGACTAAATGACACAAGGAGTCCTGACATCATCGTTTTGCTTTCAAAGAGGTTTATTGAAAGAAATATTTTGAAATTTTATAAAGTTCAACCATTGATAATGCTATCACACAATCAGAACCTAGAGCTTCACCATTTCCCCTCCACCTTTCTTCAACATTTGATATGAATAAAGCACTGCATCGGCCAGCCCAGTGTTAGAAATCTATGGTTAATATTCCAGGGACTGCAGTAGAGTATACACTGTTGAAAAGATTAACAGTTCTCAAAACATTTGTGAGAGTTTTTTGGGCCGCCACACTACTCGGTACTTTTCAGCAAACTGTGTCAAAGATATGCTATTGCTAACAGATTTCAACACCCTGTGCACTGAGAAGAAAAGAAGACGTGGTCCAAAAGTGCGCTCACATGTGTTGATAAGAGTCAGTCTTCAGAGTGTCGCCTGTCTCAGCTGGGCGAAAGCGGGATTTAGAACATTTTAGATGCACTTGATTTAACTTTTTAGGCAAGAGTGAAAACATAAGCCGGAGAAGGTAAATCAAGCGCTCCTTGATATTTGGGAAACAGGTAACAGTTCTGCCCAGGACTGCCACACATGCATCACTCTATTACAGTGGTTTGCAACCAAAGATACAAATATACAATATAATATTGTATCATCCAGGATCACTATATTTGCAGCTATTCAGTACCCATCTCTTCCATAACCTGGAAGTAGTATGTATATATATATGTATATATAAATATGACTCTCCCGTAACCCGGAAGAATTCAGTGTTTCACTCTACACACAGTTTGCAAGCATACAGCAAAAATCAGCTGCTTTGCACGTCAAACCCTTGGACTGCTGGACGATTCTCGGTGCAGCATGCAAGTAAAAATGTGCACAATATTAAAAGTCTTGAGCGTCATCATCCTAATCACCTTTAATCACCCTCATCATCATCATATCCATTTTTACCATGGACAACTGCATCCACATCTTATTTTTTTTATTTCCAATAAGGTGATTATTTTCATAAGAAATTAGAGCAGACTTTATTATTTAGTATATTTTCCTCTATAGTATTCTGCATTTCAAAGCATGCCAAAGAAATTTTTCAGTTTCTGCATAGTGCTGGCTATACGAGTGCCAAAGAGTTTGATTCCTTTACAAGTAGTAGAAGTCGGTATGTACAGGCAAGGAGTGACAGAGCAGATCCAGTGTTGTGTAAACGATACCAAACCCCCCTCCCCAAGTGCTCAAAATATCTACAAATACAGATCCCAAGTCTGTTGGAACTCATAGAAAGTTGTACAGAGCTGAAAAAAGCTCAGCAGTGTGGAAGAGCAGTTAAGGAAGGTGTGTGTTTAGTGTGTGTGTGTGTGTGTGTGTGTAGGCGTGACTGTAAGCTGGGTTTTTCATATTTGTACGTGTGTGTTCAAATGCAAAAGGGAAAAAAAACCCACTCTAATCTCCTTTAACGACCCCCTCCCCAGTCCCTCTCTAGTTTTGTAATATGCATTATGCATTACATAAATGTATTCTGTAGCATTGAATATTCCACTAAGGTCTACGGTCACATACAAGGAAGAAGAGTCGACGACGACAACCACATTCTAGTTTTGAGGTCATAGTTCTGAATGTAAAGATACAGTTCAGGCCACTAGGTGACTGTTATTGAACACTAACAAAACTCTCGCTACAGTATGTGTGACGGCGAGGAGAGCCCGCTTCTGAAAATCAGTATTCAAATCAGATTCACTGGTAAAGATCTCGATGGGTTTTCACTGGATATTTGGAGTCAAAGACCGATTCGTTATGAGATCTTGTTCCTGGTGACCACAGGCAGGGACTGCTGGTGAAATCTAACCGATGGTAATGATGAGTGTGTGAGCAAAGTAAACCAATCGAAACACGGCAACAAGCAGATAGGGTTCAGTAGTAAAAAGAACTCAGTAGATTTGGTCAGTGTCAGCTTATCAGCTTTGGACATCCGTGATGCATTCACTTACATTTTAAATACAGGAAAAAGGGATTATAGCAACTTTGTCAGTCTATTCTTACTCCCAGCTCGTCAAATATCGACACTGTCAGTGGCCCTTGGCGTCAGTTATCGACGCCACGTATGGCCTGCCTCATAATCTGACGCTCTGAGCGTAGTAAAAAGAGCAAGATAGACAAAGTAGGGTGGATTGGTCAAACAAATACAGGACTTTCACCCAGGAGAGCGCTGTTTGTGTCCTGTGAGAAGAGTTACTTTAACAACGTAGCATAATATGTCATTAAGACACATTTATTTTAACCCAAACTTTGATCATATTTTTGAATTTAACCATGTACTTTTGTTGCCTAAACCTGAGGAAGTAAACCCATAGACTGTATAAAATAATGGACGTAGCTACCGTGATGTCACCCACTGGTTTGTGGACTGCTGTTTTGAAGCCTCGAGTTCTGCATTTTGGTCACCACCATTTTGGGGTTTTAGTGACCATATTTAGATAACAGGTTGGAGCTGTGGAGTAGCGAGGGGTGGATAACAACACCTTGCGGATAGTGATGGCCAAACGAAGCCTCATGAAGCCCACTAGATGGCACTCATGGATTATAGAGAGAGGCTCAAAGAATGGCAATTCAGTGTGCTTTCAACCTTTTGTTGAACAAAAAGCACCATATAGTGGGCTCATAAAATGAAGAAAATGCTTCATGAGGCTTCATTTGGCCATCACTAAACATAGTATACTACATGGAAATGTACTAAGTATGCAATTTGAGACACAGCACCAGTCTTGACCACACTGAACTATTATTCCTACATAATACTTCAAGTAGCGACTTCTTTTCTTTAACCTCGTCCTCATAGCCCAACAAACATGCCTTAACTCTAAATAAAATGACTTCAGCTGCTTAAATCCGTTCCATGGATGCCCTTAAACCCTTTTTCTGAGCCCAACAAAAGGTTGAAAGCACACTGAATTGCCATTCTTTGAGCTTCTCTCTTTAAACCATGAACGCCATCTAGTGGGCTCAGAAAATAAAGAAAATGCTTCATGAGGCTTCATTTGGCCGTCACTACTTGCAAACACCCTGTTACTCACCCCGGCCTTAAATATCCATAACTTTAAGCCTTAAAAATATGTAAACAGATGACTTATGTAAAGAATGGGAAACTAGCTAGAGAGACCAAAACCATTTTTTTGTACCAGGCTGTAAACATGTTTATTTCTGTTGTAAAGTTGGACATTTTAACATGGATGTCTGTGTGGATTGACTTGCCACTGGAGCCAGCCTCATGTGGACATGTGAGGAATGCCGTTTTTTGCCACTTCTGCGTTGGTTTCATTTTTCATTCCTGGAGTTTGCCACTTGAGTAAACCTAAATACGTAGTAAACCTATGTTGGTAGTTTATTTTGCATTTAACAAGCAGAAACTGTACTTTTCCTCTGCGCGCGGAAGTTTATTTTGAAAATACACAATGCATGTAACAAGCGGAAACTGACATGCTGACCCTAAGCGTCCAAAAGGGATGCTGGAGGGGAACCTGTCATATTTTGACATGTAGGGCCACTGATTGAGTGTTAGTATTTGACGAGTTGGTAGTGAGAATGTGTTTCCTTTGTATATAACCCACCAATATGTTCAGTCACAATTCATCTGAAAGCCGCTTGAATCCCTTTTTACAGTGTACAAACCACCCTCACTCTCTAGGTTCAAGTTTTCCAAACCATCCCGATCACACCCAAAAATGATTTTAAGTCACTTTAAGAATCTCCTTGGTTGAACTTTAAAATCACAGATAATGCAGCTGCATTTACATGTGAGTTTAAAATGTCACCAGTGATTTGTTACAGCATTCACTCGCTTTGGTTCGATACTAAAGTGCACCTTTACAAAGCGTGACATCAGCTGCTTACATGCAGCCGCACGGTCCGATTACTGCACAGGAGAGACGCCGACAGTCACTGTGAAAACAGGTACGACAGGCCACGTGCACACTGTGTATTGAATGTGGCTTTGTGTGCATTTGCGTATTGATCAGTTTAGAATTATTAATAATGATAATAGTAATAATGTGCACCACTCTACAAGCACTTCATAAATATTAAATAAGCATTGTGAATGGCTTCATGAGTGTTAATTTCAAGAGTTATGCACAAAGGAACACGAGAACATGGGAGATACATGTTTAAACAGAAAGACTTCACTTGCTGCACCAAATGAACTTTTCATTAACCCGAGACAAAAAACACAAACAACAATAATCCTAAAACAATAAATAAATACAATAGCTTAGACCTGCAAGCAGCTAAATACAATCTTCACAATTCTGCATTAAAGGGGAACTCCGCCACAGTTAAGGTTAAGGATGTTACTGTGTAAATGTCACACTCCAATTGTTCTTTCCTTCCTTGTGATTGGTTGGTTTTGAGTTCTGAGACAAAGGAAAATTAACCCTTTAACATCAATGACACGTTCCTGAGTCTTTATTAAACATCTGCACTGTTTAAGAAGTAAAGTGCTAAAAGTTAACGGATGTAGTTAAGCTGCTACAAGTCTTAACTGTTTAAAGGACTATTGCACTTCAAAAGGTTTTCTCTCTTTAGCGTGTGGTGCAGGAAAAGGGTCTGTCCGTGTAATTTTGTATCGGGGGAAGACAATTTGAAGATGTCGTAGGACATTTTATTTCCCTTCATCTTGGCAACTCAAAACTGAAAACTGATAAAACTGTATGATATTGCAGAAATTAATGTGTGACTTCAGTATATTTTAACATGGACCCTATTTTCACAAGTGACTAATGGGAACAAGTTTTTGAAACCAGTTCAGTAATGACAGAGAGGGCTGCAGCTGACACCTGCAAAACAAGCTACGATTTAATCTTTCAGGGTAATAGTGCATTGTCAATGTACATCCACTGAAAGTGCTTGTTTTTTGCCATTGACAGGATCAGATTGTTATTAGCAGTGTCTGACAACATTATGGAAAGGATCCCTAAAGAGAAATAAATTGGTTGGACCCAATAACAAACAGGCTGGCTCAAGCAGAAGACAAAGAAAAACATTTTGTGTCTTTGTCAGACAAGAGATCCTTCTCGGGCCGATGTCACAATGATGTCTGTTTGTTAGCTGGAGGCAAAACACAACTAGCGACCAAAGGGCTGTAGGGCAAATATTGTCTTGTGGTGTTACTGGGAGCCAGAATAAAAGGAGTCATGGCTCAGAATGTAAATTTTATCACCTATCAGCTGCCACTGCCTGTCAACGAAAACAAAGACAGCGCTCCAAATTTACAAACGGTCCAGTTTGTGTCAGAGTGCGCTCCGACACTCATAATGAGTATTTCCGAATGCACGACTCGCATCATCTTTTTCCATTGTCTAAAACAAGCCAACAGAACTTGCTAGCTAGTGCTAGCTAATGTCTGTGGAGAATTGTTGTGCCTCCAGCTAAGCCCCGCCCACTCGAAAACGTCACACTGTTCACTAACAATAAAAGGTTCGATGACAATCTGAGCCTGTCAGTGGCAAAATAAGCCCTTATAGTGGACATACACTGACAGTGTCTTATTGCCCTGAGAGATTACATTGCAGCCCGTTCTCTCTCTCAATACTACACCAATGTCAAAAGGTTTTTATTCCCATTACTCACTTAGAGGTTAGGTCACTTAGGTTGAAAAATACTTAAGTTTTTCTTAAAATTCTTAATTTAAGGGAGTATCATTGTGCCTGCTCATATTATTTCATACACGTCTGCCTGCCCTGAGATATCTGGTTAACTCCAGACTCCGCCCTTATTACACCATGGTTATTTCCATCATCACCATCACCTTATCATTAATCCTGGGGGAAGTTACATTGCCATTCATTCCATTTATACTTCATAGTGAGATTTAAATGGAGAGGTGTACATATCTCTCAAATTTGCAAGTGGTCGGCATGCACTTTTCCAACCCTATTTGTTAGAATTGTCTATCCAATAATTTGATCTAAACGTAGTTCCAGGGCTTTTTTTTTTTCATATACAGAAATTCTTCATATGCAATAAATCACCTTTCTCTTTGATACTATAATTTTTTTCTTCAACCTGCTCACTGAGCCTCACTGAAGTCACAACATCATTTATAAACACAGGAAATCATATCATTCATCAGTTAGTTGTCATTTTCTTGACATGCCAGACTTATCCGGTGGCTGGTGAGATACAGTCTTCCTCTGAAGTGATACAGTATTATGTAGGAGGATGAAAGATGGAGGCCTGGACCAAAGATGTTTTCAGTTCACAGATCCAAGATCACCTCGACACATTACCCTCCCTTGGTCTCCTAAAATGGTGTTATTTGTCAAGTCAGTCTACAGTGTGTCACACAGCAGAGCAGTACAATGCCACTGCACTGAGCCAAATGAAACCTGAGCAGTGGTACGTTTGATGAACCTCAACAGTGCAGTGTGATAAATGGCCAAATGAATCAATCCTAAATCAAAGGGACTGAATGAGGCTGTGTTTGCTTCAATGGCAGACTGATCAATGCATGTTTGTTTTTGCCAGTTTGCTCTATCTGTACATACGAAGCATCTCTTATTTTGCCATCTATCTCGCCCCGTTTCCACCAAACACTTTTGGTATGGTAGCTTTGGAACCACGAGTAACCTTTCAGACATGGTACCTAGACCCGGGGTTCGTTTAGTGTTTCCATCACAAACAGTACTGTTAGATGTGGGTGGGGCTGTTGTCACTCACTGCTCCGGCCAGCACTAGTACCAATTCTGTGTGCTAGGTACCCCAACAGAGGGGGGTAGCGATGGCCAAATGAAGCATCATAAAGCATTTTCTTCATTTTATGAGCCCACTAGATGGTGCTTTTTGTTCAACAAAAGGTTGAAGGCTTCACTTTATTACCATTGTTTGAGCTGCTCAGAAAATAAAGAAAATGCTTCATGAGGCTTCATTTGGCCATCGCTAGAGGGGGGACCAAAAATGGGGATGGTACGGAACGGTTCCATTGGTACCATCCACAACTTTTCACAGTGGAAACAGAAAAAATTCGTACCGAACTGAACTGAACCGTACTGCTGGGTGGAAACGGGGCTTAAGTAAAGTGTGGTGAAGTTCTCAGCATCTGTGCATCTCTATACCTCAGAGAATCTGCGTTACTGTGTTGGTGGCCTGCTAACATGACATGACAAGGATCAGATGTTTATGAGAACTTCAAAATGGGAGGTAATGGGCTTAAGTTAACATGACGTAGTCCCTAAAACAGTGGTGCTTAAGTACAGTGTCTCCTGCTGTAGTATTGAAAATTCTTGGATGACCTCCTAAGTATTTCAAAACCTACATTATAAAGGGTTTTATTTGTGCTGTCTAGATTCAAAAAACACTTCATCATAATTCATAATTTGAAAAAGCTGCTAAAATCAGTTTGGGGCAAAGAAAACATATTTGTCCTAAACATTACAATCCAGTGACCCTCTACAGTGTGTGAAAGCAAACGCACTATACGCCATGCTCTGCAAACGAGGACAAACATTAAACACGTATAAAGGTTTAGACCTGAACTTTTCACACACACGTAATAAGATTAAAGCACACTCACTCATCTCTTCTTGCCAGTGTTTGCATATTGTACTGTACATAGAATAATGGCGCATTCGGCTGGTCATTGTAAACTGGCAAACTTGTATATTTATGGATCATGTGACGAACTTGTATGTACAAGCATGTGAAAGCATTCTGGGCGCTTGCTCAGGTGAAAAAACAAAAGTAAGGATCGATGAAATCTGAGGTAGCAAATTCAACTATGATAAACTAGAATCACTCAACCTTTTTTTCCTTCATGCGTGTGCTTTGATTTTTAGAAATAAAAGCAGGCCAGTGTCATGTCGCATATCATCGTAGTGTCTCTGTTTCTCTACAAGGTCACAACTCATAGCTCATGGAATTAGTAAACTGGGGTTTCCTGCTTGTGTCGTTGTTTATAGTGAGCTGTTTTTGGTGCGCTGTTCTCGTGGTAAACTTGTAAGTTTGCCAGTTTACCTGTTTGTGACGCTGCCCAAGCATGCCATGTGTTCTTCACTCACTAGCAAATCTGTACAATGCTTATGATAGGGCAGCTGATATGTTCATCGAGAAAATTCATGGCTTTTAACCCTCCAGTTCCCACCCCTGAGGTGCAAACCAGCCAATCCAGTGTGCTCTTGGGAAGGGGGAAGCGTTAGCTCCGCCTCTTGGGGCAGGACATCAGGGGGGAAGGAACCAATGACAGAACGGGACAGCAGGTTTCCTGTTAGGCCAGCTAACACTACAATTTACCAACCAGTTTGTGAGTTTATCGGAAGCGCCACGGACATATAGAATAGAATAATCATTATATCAATAGGATTTTCAGTGCAAGACGTAAATGGCTACTTGTTTCGTCATTATTCTGTCCGTTGTTGTCTCGTTCTCGTCAGTCATCCAACACTGGACACAGCAGTAAAGGGATTCTTCTACAGGATAGCAGTCAGTTATGTGTGTGACGCGTCAACCTTCGGCAGACGACTGAGAGCACCAGACCGGATCAGTCTGGGTCGACCTGGCTGGACTGTGTTCATTAAGTGGCAGAGCTCCTCTCTGCTCTGTTTGTGGTTTTGGTTAAAGGTTGTACCGTTGTGGAGTTCAGAAAGCTCCTGATGTTTTATAAGAAGAGAGGGGGGACTTGTGGAAGAGAGACAGAGAGAGGCCTCAATCCTTTCTTTGACCCCCCCGCCTGCCTGGCTTCACTCTCTCTGATCCAGGTGTCCTTTCTGAAGAGGTCAGAGGTGAAATTTCAGCGGTGAAGATACAGTAGCTGGGTGCCCTAAAAAGTTTTTGTGGTAGGTACAGTAGGTGCCTCTTGATCTCCAAAGTGCCATGAGGAACAGTGGAAATAGAAGGGGTAAAACATCGCTGTCGTTCTTTCTCTGTGTCCCTCCCTCCATCCCCCTCTCCTCCCCCTTCACCTCTTCCTTAGCTCCCCCCCGGGTCAGAGCTGTGTCTCTGTGGTGTCCGTGAGTCCAGAGGTGTCTGTGGTTCTTGTAGGGACAGCCTCCTTTGGGTTTCTAGATCCAGGGAAGGTACCTCCGTTCCCACGGCTGGTCCAACCCCAGACCCTAAACATACCCCTGAACCAAAGTCTAACCCTGCTCCTAAGCTTGACCCCACTGCTGCCCCACTCCCTAAATCTATCCCTACACCTGAACCTACAGCTGGCCCTGAAATGACTCCAGCCCCAGTGCCCAGTCCCAGCTCCAACTCCAGATGCTGCCCCAGGCTGTCCAGTCCGGAGGGAGCGAGCTGGCTCTGGCTGGTGTGGATCAGTGGGGAGTCCTGGGGCTGCAGGGAGTCGAGAGGCTTGGCCGGGAACTCCTCAAAGTCCTGGGAATCCAAGATCTGCAGGGAGAGAAACTGAGAGGTCAGTGGGACTGGCAGCTACTACTCTTCTTCTTGTTACAGAGTTAAATTTCTTTTATGAGGGTTGACCTCTGTGTATTTTCAGCCCAGACGAAATGTTGGCATTGTAGATTTCTTCAAACCACAGATATGTTACATTTCCAATGTCATACTAATCATATCAATGATTCTAGTGACATAGTACATCAGCTGACTTTGTCGTCAGGAGCTGCCAAGCTGCAGAACACTGTTCAAGACCAAAAAACAATGAAGGCAGTTGTTTCTTAGTGAGTCATCCCTGCTTTCCTGCAGCTTTTTGGCCACCAATTGTTTTTTACAGAGACATCTCTATGTTTCCAGCCGGGATTGTGCCACCAAAAGCAGGTATTGCAAATCAACAAATGATCTTCCTCGAACCAACGCCAAGTTGTTTTTATGTGCTCGGAGTAGAGCCGCTGCTCCTGAGGTGGTTCGGGCATCTGATCAGGATCCTCCTGGGCGCCTCCCGTTAGAGGTGTTTCAGGCACATCCAACTGGTAGGAGGCCCTGTGGCAGACCCAGAACATGCTGGAGGGATTACATATCTCATCTGGCCTGGGAACGCCTTGGGGTCCCCCAGGAGGAGCTGAAAAGTGTTGCTGGGGAGAGGGATGTCTAGACTGCTTTGCTCAGTCTGCTGCCCCAGCGCCCCAGCCCAGCATAAGCTGATATAAATGGATGGATGATTGTTGTATAATTAACCATTATATAAGCAGAGCACGATATGCTGCAAACTATTCCAGTTGCTTGCAATACTGAGATCCCATTCAAATGTGTCAATGCCTAGCAGGACGCCAAAGTGAAATTGCAAAGCGACAATTTTATCAATACTTGTGTTTCACCTGTGATAAGGAGCCCAAGGGGTCTGTCTCCAGAGGCGTAACAGGCTGGACCAGTCTCTCTCCTGGACCTGGACCTGGGCCGGGACCAGGGTAAGGTGAGACCTGCAAGGGAAGGAAGTGTAGCCTCCTGTTTATTAATTGACACAGACCTCCTGTCTATGTTTGTAAGCTGAAACCATTTCCCTCAGTGGAAACGAAGCTTATATTTACTTTAATTTCACAGATAAGAAACAATAAATTGTGAAGATAGTAAAGCCCCCGCTAAAATAACATTTTAAGTCTTGTGTGTGATTTATCCTGGCTTCATATGAGCAGAGGAAATCTCTGCTAACCGCTAGGCTAATTTATACAATGTAAAATGCCATAGGCTTGTGCTAATGATGTTAGCATGTTGTATTTGTTTGGAAAACGTGTTTAGTATAAGACAGTTGTTTTGTCAGTGAACCTTGTGAGCTGTAATGGAGCTGAAATATGTAACGTTACCTTTGTTAAATGTTGCTGTTGTCCCTGGTTTTATATGAGAAAAAGTCTGCTAGCTGCTAGGCTAATTTATACAATGTAAAATGCCATAGGCTTGTGCTAATAACGTTAGCATGTTGTATTTGTGGGGAAAATGTGTCCAGATAAAGACAAGTGTTTGTCTGTGAATGATGCGAGTTATAGTGAAGCTGATTTGTGTTCTTGTGTTTGACACTGTAGCAATTAAGCCATGTTTAATGTGTGTTTAATGTGTGTTTTGAATCAACTAAACTTTATTGCACTTTTCAGAAATGGCTTAGGGTCTACTGCACAAGTACAAATCCCCCTTTAGTCTTCCGAAAGACAGATGCTTGTTTGGCCCATGTGACAACAACCATCAGGCTTGTACGTACACACCCCTTGTGTGTCTGTGTGTGTTATTACCTGAGGTGGTGATGAGACAGCGCTGTAGGCAGGAGGAACCAGGGCCATCTGTCTCTGCAGCAGCTGCATGATTGCTCCGATGTCCGTTGACATGCGACTCTCCAACCTGCACACAGTATGTAGTAGACAATCAACTGTTAACGACTACAAGGAGGAGACATTTATACTCTGTAATTATGATCCTTAATATATTCCACCTATTTCATGAAAGACATTAAACTGCAGATGTTATCTAGGACATTTAGTGCTCCAATTTAAAGGAAATTTGTGCTTTTTTATCTTCCTTTTGTCATCATTAATATCAGTTACAGTACCAAAGGACTAGCCGAGTTAATCACTAAGATTCGGGAACATAAATGTCTGATATGCAAAGAAAAACTGCGTGAGAGAAACTATGGTAAGTACAGTGGATCAAAGCTGAATCAGGAAGTCGACCTGTAAAATGTAATTGATGCCTAACAGATCTCAACAGTGAAGTTAGTGTCTAATGAGCAATCAAAGCTGCAAGTATCATCTGTGAGAACATATTATTATAATATTCTGTCTCCCCTCCACTTCTCGCATAAACTTTCGAATTCTAATTATTATACTTTTCAAAACTTCTGCTTACCCTGCATTTCCCATCCCGCTGTTACTCTGTTACGTTCACAGGAGTCTGAAGTTTCACTGTATCTTATTAGTAAATTGGCATCTTAGTTTGTAGTCACACTGTGGGAATACATAATGTGTACTATACACATACAGGAGGTGGAAGTTTCACCATCAGACCTGCTGGGTCCTATCTGAGGCTCCCATACAGCTAATTAGGACTCATTCTGCTGATGTCTACGGCTCCGTTCAACTTTCTGAAGAGACTTTATCATATGTGCGGATATTTTCAGCACGTGGTGGAGGAGTTCTCTCCCATCTCTCGCCATCCTAAATTCCTCACACACACACACACGTTCAGAGTGCTGACACATCCTATCCAGCAGAGGCATCCAGTCAATCATGCATTATGACACTGAACATTCAGCTGGAGGCACAACCAGCCTCACAGCTATAAGTCAGCACAAAGACACAGCCTGTGATCTCAACAAGACCTGACAAAGGAGCCTCATCCAGCTGAAGGCCACCGGGACGGAAAAACTCTATTTGTTTGTCTGTGGTGAAAAAGGACATGTTCTCACACTGTCAGATGACTGCAGGGTTTTAGCGTGGACTTCTATATTGTCTTCCCTCAACAAGTGTTTGACACAAAGCACAGATAGCAGCAACAGTCAGACCAACACACACAGAGACGAACTCAGACTTTTAACCAGTCGCACCTGTTGAGCTGTTTCTGCAGCAGGTCCAGGCGTGTGTCCAGCTGGTTGCGCTGCTGTCGGCTCAGGCTGTGCAGCGGCGTGTTGAGTGGTGGCGGGGAGGCCAGGCTGCAGCTGGGAACTTCCTGGTACTGCCCACTCCCCCGACTCTCCCCCCAGAAATTAAAGATGTGAGACACACCTGAGAATGCACCTGTGGGAGAAGGAGAGTGAGTGTGTGTTTGTGAAGACCTTACTGTACAAATCTTGAAGATATGGGGATTGTATTCTGTTGTATTTTACCTGACAGGGCGTTGCACGTGTTCCCAGTTTTGGGATCTCCATCGCCTTCTGTGTTCTCATTAAAATTCCTGGGCACAGCCTGAGCCAGCGGGTTCTCCAGCATTGCCGGAGGTGGGGCGAGTCTCGTCACTATTGACTCCTCCCCCTGTAAGAGGCGTAGAACAAAGTTTTTATTGTACCATGGTGTATAATACTGGCAACCAAAAACAAGTGGCGCCCCCAGAAATTTTCTATGTAGCCTAGCTGAAGAAGTACATGCATACTGATATACTTTGGATTCTTATTATACAGTTGAAATTACTAACTATCTGATGTGTATAGACCCTTTTACTGTTAGTAAACTGTGTGACAGTTTTTGGTGGGCGGGGCTTAGCTGGAGGCAAAACAATTCTCCACAGACATTAGCTAGCACTAGCTAGCAAGTCCTGTTGGCTTGTTTTCGACAATGAAGGAAGATGATGTGGGTGGTGTGTTCAGAAATAGTCATTCTGAGTGTCTGAGCGCACTCTGGACCGTTCATAAATTCAGAGCACTGTCAGAATGTACAGAGCACCACAGTCTCGGAGAGGCAGAGCGCACTCTGGACACTCTGTCTGTGGAGACGGAGCAGCAGAACACCGAGCAGAGTGAATGTGTGATTAACTTAACCGTTGGTTCATTCATGTAGAAATATAACGCTGCGTTTCTTCCACCAACAGGGCTCTCATTTTAGTGTAGAGCATCAGACTGAATTTACCAACGCACCATGTCAGGTCACTCACTCTCCGGGACCGCCAGTGTTACTTGAATAAGTAAACACTGACCAACGGGACCAGACTGGCCGACCCGTATGCTCTCACTCAGTGGATGGATGATGTCACAGGAAGCCAATCTTACAAAGGAGGACCACACTTGTTTGTTTTGCTATGGAAGCTAACGTTAGCTAATGTGCTAAAAAGTTAGCGTTGCAGAGAAATCCAATCTTCCTCTTAATCCCTCCCCAGTTTCTGATGAGGTGGACATGATAACCCTTAATACACATAACCTTATTCATCCCTACAACAGGAAATACTTTTTCCCTAACCTGATATGACGTGTGCGCTGCACAAGTGAGCAATTTTGATGATGGCCTCCGTCCAGTCCTTTGGTCTTATCACATTTAACCATCTTTGTTTTTGTTGACGGGCAGTGGCGGCTGGTTTTGAGCCATGACTCCTTCTATTCTGGCTCCCAATAACACAACAAGACAAACACATTTTAACACTCCTATGTAGCCTACAGCCCTGTGGGGGAGAGGCAGGTTTTGCCTCCAGTTAACAAACTGATGTTATTGTGGCGTCTGCCTTAAAAGGGTCTATCGACTAATAGTGGTACGGTTAACACGTTTTGTTCCACACCAGTCCTGTTTTAATATGTTACGTATCGTACCAATAGTTCCTTGCCAAAATTTAACCTAACTTTGGGCTGTTATTTAGCCCCCTTCCTGACAAACTATCCAACCACCAACGGATGCCTTGAGTTGTATAGTTTCACAAGCTACCACTACATTCATGCTAGCTTAAACAATGAGCGCAAATGAGCCTCTTAAAGACTGTAATGTTGGCCTCCAATTATTTTTGCTGGGGGGGGGCAAGGGGGCCATGGACACCCCATGTGCCCCCTTGGTGGCGCCACTGCACAAACCAAGAAGCACACTAAACATTTTAGGATTAGACATGATGCAAACTGAAGGTATACCTCATCACCACTGGAGTGTGAAGACACCGAGCTTCGATGTGCCTGCCACTGCCGCTTAGATGCCTCCTCCTGTTTTTGGTTGTTGGCTGCTTCCCTCTGTCTCCGTCTCACAGACTTGTGGGACTTTTTAATTTCTCCAGCATCTGCATCATCTGGACAGAGGTGTGCCGGGAAAGATAATCAAGAACGAGATTGGTCAAGTTTTCAAAGACAATTACTAGGAGACGATTACCAGACAAACTTCATTATGAAATGAAATGTACTGAAGTTGTAGTTCGGTAACCATTCAGACAGTCAGACAATTTTTTTTTTTTATGTGACAGTGAAACAAATTATTGAAGTGAAAGATGAGCTATAAAGGAAGGGTCACCTTTTTCTGTTCGTCTTCGGAATGAGAGCTTGCGTCTGCGTAATTTGTTGAATCCCCCACAGTTGGAGTCATCGCTGCTTGGCGAGCCTGGGATCATGTTGGTCTGAAATGGTGACCACCATTAAACAGCCTTTATTAAAGATACATTGTGGGGATGCTATTTGAAATACAAGCAACAATAATAATAATCTGAAAGTCTTTCCAAAAGTTAAACGTCAAAATTTGTCTTGATAATCATTTAAATGTGTTCAGAGCGTCTTTGAAGAGTTCGTAAACTCACATCTCGGAGGTTGAAGGTGATTTCCAGGTTGTTCCAGAAGTGGTCTGCAAACTCAGGATACATGTCCAGCACCTCCAGAACATCTTCTCTGAAGATTTTATGGAGGTCGCAGTAGGTTAGAGCCCTCACATCAGCATTGGATTTACCCGGTCGAGAATACAGATTAATAGGCTCGCCGAAGATATCATTCTTCCCTGGGAGTGGTGAAAACAAAGAAAGCCTTTATGGATGAAAGACAGGGGCCGTTTACACAAAACTTCCTAGTACAAAGAGCTGCTCCTGGTGAGGAAGCTCTAAGAAAAGTCTTAAAATTGTGACTTTTGCGTAGAATTTCCCCTTAAAGTTAAGACAAGGTCCTTGTAAAGACAGAAGTTATTCACAGAGCATCTTAGCCCCAAAGAGAACTCCTAAGGCCAAACAAAAAAGTGCATCAGAGGAGAAAACAGCAGAGACAAAGAGGTTGGAGAAATATTCTCCAAACATTGAATGACAGGAAGTAAATGAAATGCGACATATTAGACGGTGGTAAGAGATGCTTGTGGTCGATCTCATTGGGGATACACACACATTTCCCACCTCACGCTATAACAGGGTGTCTACAGATGAAACCAAGTTAAATTTAAGGCTTTTAAAGACCTTTTAAATACCACCTTATATGGAATATCAGCCAGATATAGAATATAATTATGGTTTAAGTTTAAATTCTGTTGCGCCAAACTTAAATTCAAAAACGTTTAAATTTAAACCTCTCTTTAAATCTCAATTTAGTTTTACTCTAGTTCCTCAAAGAAAGCTGAGAGACAGACTCAACCCTCTTGATTTGTCAAGACACCGGCTCACGAACGAAACTGTTTTGGAGTTAAACAGGAAAATTTGGCCAATCAAACATGGCAGTGACAGGAATGAGGTGTACCATGGACGCTCCAACTCCTGGTCGCCCTGAGATTTTATGCTACTGGTTGTTTCCAAAGGATGAATGGGGAAATGTTTGGCCTTCACAACACGCAATATTGTTCCATTAATTTAACAATTACTTCTCAAAGGAGGAAAAATATAAGCCTCTCTGCCGAGCCATCACGAGAACTGTTAAACTAGCAACTTTTTAGCTAGCTAGAAACAATTTATTATTATGGAAAAAGCAGCTGTTTCAACAGTAAACACCCTCTGCCCTTAACTTGGCTTTACTTAACCGAGAATGACTCATTAATGGTGCAACAGAGCTCTGCTTAATTTTAACTTTCTGGGTTTACTCAATTTATATCTAATTTTATTAAACTCTGATTTGAGCTAATCTTAGATTAAATTAATCCTCATTGCTGCAACCCAGCCTGAAGGTTCTTTAATTCTTCTCTGACTACCAGAGGCCGTATTCACAACATTTTGAAAACACTCTCAGAGAGCTCCTAACTTAAACTTAAAATTTCTAGCAGGGAGTCATAGCTTTAAAGTGATTTAGGAAAAATCTCAGAACAACTCTGAACAAGGACAGAACAGAAACTTTTACCTAAGTGAGAAGGCGTGGTTGAGTTCAATGGTAGGTATGACACAGTATAGTCTTTTAAAATGTGTGTTTGGTCCCTGAACATTCTCCCCTTGTGATCTAATCTGTAGCGTTTCATTAACTCACTGCCACTCAGCCGCTGGTTATTAAACGTCCTACCTCTTGGTCTTTCCGCTATTTTCTCCTCTGCTTAAGAAACTCTTAAGCCTCTTAAAGGCCCTCCTCCCTACTCACATCCTTTCACCTTAGGGCTTAGATGCTTTGTGAACTTTAATCTTTGCTACGATTTAGTCTTATTCGTGACGGGAAATTCTTTGTGTCAAAATGTTTAAAACGTTCTTAGTATTTCGTAACTAGGAGCAACTCTTTGCCCTAGTAAACTCATGAATACAACCTCAGATCTCTTCCCCAGCTTTTTTAAATACTATGTTCAGTGCCTTCTATGGCAGGACATGTAGAGGTTAATAATCATTTTCATATATGATTATTTATAGTGAATAGTTAACTGTTTTCAACATGCTGATGACCACTGGTGGATGGATTTGAAGCTTCATATGAATCCACACAAGCACACACGTATATATCTGCACACAACTTTACACAACTGATCTTTACATGACAGAACTATGTTATAAATTAAAACAGTTGTAAAGTGTTTTCCTGTTTTTTGGAGATGGATCCAATCCCAGCTCACAATGGCCGAAAGACAAGGTACACCCTGAGCATGTCTTTCGTTATGCTATCTTGAATCTTCACGGTACTATTGGGAGTAACACTCCATGCTCATCAGCAGATGGCGCTACCAGCTAATGCACAGGTTTTAGTTGTTGAGAGGCAGCATGACCTGAGCCTGCACACAGTCAATACCCAGAGAGACATCTTGGAAGAGACACTTAAACATGAACCAAAAAGGAAAATGTGACTGGGCAAGAAAGAGGTCTGCTACTTTTACAACGTCTAGCTTGATGCAAGAGGCTGTGGACCAGTGGAGAACTTAGAGTAACATTTTCAGATGTCATGTTCTTGATTCCAATTGAGTTTCTAATAACATAAAGTAATCAAAGAAACAGGGGCTTCAGTATGTGGTGTGTGTAATCAGCAAAACATACACTGAAAGCTTCGTATATTTAAAGAAATGTTTTTGTACCCAAGATGGCTACCACCACGTCTCCCCTCAGTATCTCTATGGATCCCCTGGATATGAAGTAGAGGGCTGTGAGGACGTCCCCGGCATGGACCAGCGTGTCACCCGGGGGTGCGTGGGTGGTCTTGAACTTCATGGCCAACGCCCTGAGGCAGCCCTTGGTGGAGCCTTTAAAAGCCTTACAGTTCTGCAGCAGCGTCCGGTTCAGATGGAGGCAGATATCCGCCTGGAGACACTCTGGGAAACCTTTCAGCACCTGTGGAGAGGGAGCGAGGGGGCAAGAAGGCAAAGGGAGGGGAAGAGATGAGGACAAGGAAGGAATAAGAGACAGAGAGGTGGGGAGGACAGAAGGTGAGAAAAAGTAACAGATACGTGGGGTGGACGAGATGGCAGAAAGACAAAAGACAAGGAGAAGTGAAAGGAGACGAGGAGGAGAAGGAAGGACAAGAGGTGGGATAAAGAAAGCAGATGAATTGATAGTGAAAGGTTCATCAGTATTGATATATGCTTTAAGCAGCGATTGATCGATGCAGCAAGTCCAGAGCATAAAGCTTAAGTCAAATAAATGCCACAGATTATGGGCTCTTTAAAAGGAATGATAAAAGGTGTCTTCATGGTTTTTACTGTTGCCGTCCCCACTTGTGAACATTCATAGGGCATTAGCCTTTTACTGTTATTGCACCATTCCACAAATGAACACAACAAAACTAAAGTGCCGACACATTTTATCACAAGAAGTCACAGTTTTCATTTAATCCTTTATGTTTTTAACCCCTGAGTTGGAGACAGGCATCAGGGATTCTTCCCCTTTAAAGGACCTATGCAGTGATGTTTTAGAGCTTCATTGCAAAATTATTTCTGTATTTCATAAAGCCTACCAGAACAGAGGCAGCAGGCCCGTAGAGTGTAATTAATATGAAGAATTGGTGCAATTTTAATGAGTTCACTGCGAGCAAGGGAAGCCCGAGCTCTTTTAAGCAGCAGGCTATGAGCTTGTAACTCTCTGGCTGAGTGCACAGAACAGAGCTGTGCCTAAAACACCAACATCATGTTTCTTCCTCTCCATTTCTCTCCTTTTCATCCATTAAAGCTATTTTCTTCATTTCAGCCTTGACTGGGCTCCGTTTTCATCTTTCTACAGGCCAATGTCCATCTCGATTTCGACATTTACAGTTGTTTACAGCTGTTTTGTTTTCTTATTTATTTTGTCTGTTATTTACTGTATGTATTTTTAGTCTGAGATTGTCTGCTTCTTGTTTATTTGTTTCTTGTGTGTAAACACCAAGGACCATGCTGGAAATAAGTATTTTACTTTAGCATGTTATCCTTAGGATTACGGTCTTATCGTCTTCCAGAAATAAATCAAATCAAATCAAATCAAATCATTTGTCTCTAGACTTTTGTACTCCAGTAATCGTCCACCTTTTGGTGGATTTAATCGTCATTTACAGAAGCTGGCTCTAAACAAAAAGCATGAAGTAAGGAACCTTGGTGTTATCTTTGAGTGTGACCTGTGTTTTGAACCCCTTATGAAGGAACATCACCAAAAGTGCATTTTTTCATCTTAGAAACACTGCCCGTGTGCAACCCCTCTTATCTAAAGAAGACACAGAAAAAGTTGTTCATGCTTTTATCTCCAGCAGACTTGACTACTGTATCGCCTTGTTCTCAGGCCTCTCAAAGAGACGTTAAACAAAGTGCACATGATCCAAAGTGCAGCAGCACGCCTACTCACCAAGACAAAACATCAAGAACACATTACTCCGGTTTTAAAGGCTCGTCATTTGAGAATTCATTTTAAATCTTATATCAGACTGGCAAGCCCAGTCTCACTCCTCCCGTTTAACGGGGCCAGGCGGCCTCAGGGGGAAACACCGCAGGACAAGGACAAAAGTTAAGGTGGCCAAAGTGCGAGTGGGGCAGGCGAGACGGGTGGTAGATGGGTCCAACAAACATCGACCTTCACCTGAGAGAGCGGTGTTTGCATTCTGTAAGACTCTAAAGCCAAAGCCCGTTCTTTTTGCTAAACCCAACCACGTGTTTGTTGTTGAAGGAAGAAAAACGTCAATTGGCAGTTTATTTTGAAAGAGACTTACGTAAACAGTAAATTTCCTGTGAAAACATCTTGAAAGATGACAATGCATGTAAAGGCCCATTTATGCTCAACGTTAAATACGGATACAGACGGAGCCTTCTGTCCGTGCTCCGCGTTCATTTCGTCCATATTTCTGCACGTTTCCATAAAGCTTACGGATACGGGCCAAACGGAGCAGTACCACTGGGAACCGTGGGGGCAGTGTTGCTGTCACTACCCGATACGTAGCTCTAGAGAGACACAAAGAAGAAATAACAATTCAATTTCTGTCATCGGCAGTACTAGAGAAAAGAATTCTCCGTCCTCCAGTCGTGATTCTATTTAACGGCCTCACTGACCACCGCCTCCTACAACGCTGCCTCTGTTTTTGTCTTTTATGCAAGAGGTACATTATCAATATCTCCTCCATGTTTGTTTTTGAGTTTGTTGTTGTCATAAACTTTTGACTCTGAGCTGCCCCCTCATGGATATATTGGTTAACATCCATGCCAACGTAAAGGGCGCATGGAAGTATGTGGGCAGTGACAGTAACATCGTTTGAAACGGACGTATACATTTTCGTACGTAAAGGGAGCATAAATGAGCCTTAACAGGCCGAACTTGACACAATGTCCCAGAACGTCAACAACCAACGCACCCAGGGTACCTTGCACGTTGTATGTGGATGTGGAAAGTAGTGATGGCCAAATGAAGCCTCATGAAGCATTTTCTTTATTTTCTGAGCCCACTAGATGGCGCTTTTTGTTCAACAAAAGGTTGAAAGCACACTGAATTGCCATTCTTTGAGCCTCTCTCTTTAAACCATGAGCGCCATCTAGTGGGCTCGTAAAATAAAGGAAATGCTTCACGAGGCTTCATTTGGCCATCACTAGTGGAAAGTCCATGACTAAACGTCGACATGTGATGAGGTCAGAGTGAGAACGTGTTGGACTGTCTCCCGACTATTTATCTGATATGTTGGTCAAATACATTCCCTCCAGATCCCTGAGATCCTCCATCTCTGGTCTACTGAATGTCCACCAGAGTAGAACTCAAAAGTATGCTGCGCTCTGTGTCCTCCTTCCAGAGGACGTCAGACTCTCTGATTCAGTAGAAAGCTTCAAACTAAATCTTAAAACCATCTTGTAGACTTGCATTTTTGTAGCCTCTGTTTAATTAACTGGTATCAAACCTAATTCGCATTTTGAAATGTTTCAAGGTGTGATTCGAAGACAGTCAAACACACAGATGCACGGAAACAAATACAACAAACTCTGCATAGTCTCACAACACAACTGCGACTTCCCTTTTGTGGATGTGAATAATAGCCTGCTCTCTGTAAATAACCATTTCGTGGATTTGTGGGGTGCCAGGCACAACCCAAAAATGTGCTGAAGTCAGATATCTAGAGGCGGGGTACATCAGGTGTTCTTCCGGCTCCACTTTACCGGTGCATTTAGCAGATGCTGAACTGCTGACTTTCAGGCTCCACTGTTATTGTTTATATAAATGTTTGTTGTCATGATATATTATTGTGGTCTTTCCTGAAGCTTTTCTGCTGAGCAAAGCTTCTGTTTAGTGTGGAAAGTGATGTTTTTATGGGCTTTTGTGCCTTTTTGCTTTCACAGCCTCTGGGACACTTAAACCACTCCACTCTACAGCTGCAGCCAAACACACACAGGTGACTGTGTATCTGACATTAAACTGTATAAGAGCCCAGTGTAGGTGTAGCTAAAAGCGTAGGTTTGAAATATATGTATACACAGATCAGCCACGACATTAAATCCACTGACAAGTTAAGTGAAAAACATCAATCATTTTGTTCCATAGCAATGTTCTGCCAGAAAACCTTGGGTCCTGGCATTCATGTGGATCCCACTTAACACGCACCGCCCACCCAAACAACACTACAGACCAAGTACACCCCCTCATGGAAACGGCACTCTCTGATGGCAGTGTCCCCCCCGACAGGACAGTGTGCCATGCCACACTTTAAAACACTGCTCAGGAATGTCCCAAAGACGTGACAGAGATCCAAGCGAGGATGCCTCAGCCCGAGATAATGTACACCCAGAGAAAGCTTCTCTTGAAGCCGGTGCAGCAGGTTTAAAAGCAAAGCATGCACTGGAAACAGAGGAGTCTCAATTGCAAACTAGACGGGAACAAATGGAACTGGAAATGAGCCTGGCTGAGTCTGATGCCAAAAATTGAAAATCCTGGAAAACGTCCAGTTAAACCCACCACTGTTTCAGCCACAAACAGTGTGGTGGCATGGATGATTATCTCTAAAATCTCTTGAAAATCTAATGTGTCCTAAATTCAGAACCATCTTCAATTGAGTTTGCTGAGCTTGGAGCCGTTGCCAAAACAGCACTCCAAAGGCTTGTTAAAGAACAACTGAGGCCACTAGAACAAATCCATACTACAACCCAAAGCACTTACCAAACAGCAGCAAGAGCTGGAATTACAGTGACAAACAATAATAACAATTTCATAACTGTAATGCAGAGACAAAATGATATTGCTGATTTATTGGTCCTTCAACACAGACAGACATCACTGTCCAGTTTTTTGATGGCAAACCTCCAAACTATCAAATAATTCTAAAGGCATTTCAGCATGGCATTGTAGTGGTGTAACGATCCATCAATCTGAATCGATACATGAATTTAATGATCAATGATCCAATATCATTGATGCAAAGTTAAAACACTGATCCATACTGTCATCTTAAGGTTACGCCTTTATTTTGAAATTCTGTGTCGCCAACAAACAGCAGCAGGTAGATGGCAAGCAGCCAAGAGGAAGACAATTAGGAAAAGGCTATTTATATGGGAGCCTATCGCAGCTGACATTGGGTGAGAGGCAGGGTACACCCTGGACAGTAGTGATGGCCAAATGAAGCCTCATGAAGCATTTTCTTTATTTTCTGAGCCCACTAGATGGCGCTCATGGTTTAAAGAGAGAGGCTCAAAGAATGGCAATTCAGTGTGCTTTCAACCTTTTGTTGAACAAAAAGCGCCATCTAGTGAGCTTAGAAAATAAAGAAAATGCTTCATGAGGCTTCATTTGGCCATCACTACTTTCAACCTTTTGTTGAACAAAAAGCGCCATCTAGTGAGCTTAGAAAATAAAGAAAATGCTTCATGAGGCTTCATTTGGCCATCACTACTTTCAACCTTTTGTTGAACAAAAAGCGCCATCTAGTGGGCTCAGAAAATAAAGAAAATGCTTCATGAGGCTTCATTTGGCCATCACTACTTTCAACCTTTTGTTGAACAAAAAGCGCCATCTAGTGGGCTCAGAAAATAAAGAAAATGCTTCATGAGGCTTCATTTGGCCATCACTTCTGGGCAGATAACCAGACTATCACAGGGCTGACACATAGAGACAGACAACCATTCACACTCACATTCACACCTACGGACAATTTAGAGTCACCAATTAACCTGCATGTCTTTGGACTGTGGGAGGAAGCTGGAGCACCTGGAGGAAACCCACGCTGACACGGGGAGAACATGCAAACTCGTTTGAACCAGAGACCCTGGATTCTTGCTGTGACGCGACAGTGCTAACCAGCACCACCAGACTTTGTAATATCTTCAAATATCATATTGTTGTCCAAGGAATTGATATAATATTGTGTCGTGATCTCACTAGTGATTTATAAACCAATGGCATTTAGGAGAAACCCAGTAGCTACCAGGATATATTACCTGGAACAACATACCTCTAGACGCTGCAGAGAACTGATCAGAAGCTGTCTTCATATGGACTCAAATTTGGGCTTTGCTGATGCAAGGACACTGCTAAAAGTGCATTTTGGAGATGAAATGAAGATTGCTAATGCCTATATTTTAAAAGCCCTTAACTGGAACAGTATAAAGGCAGAAGATTAAAAGGCTCTGCCCTGTTCTGCACTTTCTCTGAAAAGCTGCTGTAATGCAGAGAGAGATCAGCAGGACATGGAGGAGCTTGACTTGCCCTCTGACATAAGGCCCGCTGTGTCAGAGCTACCTTATAAACTGAGCCAGAGGTTTTGGACAGCAGCTTGTGATATTCTGGAGCAAAGTCCAAGAAGAGGAGGATTACATGACCTTGTAGCATTTACTGAATTGCAAGCTAAAAAAAAATCCAAGAGCCACTCTTCAGTGACAGTCATGATCCTGCTGCCAGTGAGAAGACTTAAAAGACCAAGACTAGTGCTGAATCAAAACCAAGGGAAGCAGCTCGGCTAGCAGCGTCTGACAGCAAGCCTGAAAGTCCAAACGAGAGAAATCACCTGTTAAAGGCAAAATGTCCTCCAGTGCTCATGACACCTCATATCCCTTTTGTGCCGGCAAACATCCTTTAGCCGAGCGCCAGAAGGTAAATTCACAATCACATGAGAATGAAATTGAGTTTCTCAGAGAAAATGGATTATGCGTTGGATGTCTGAGAGCAGGACACTTGAGTAGAAACTGTAAAAGAAGAATGACCTGTCAGAGCTGTCAGGCCAAACAACCTACTATACTGCACATTAAAGCTGGGGTAGGCAGGAATCTGGGGAAAAAAGGGGCAGAAGTTAAAAACACATGCTCATCCTGCCACTCTTTCCGTCCTAAGCCACTCCCATCAGACAACCACGGGCATATGTATGAATATTTAATCTTACTTCATTGTAGAGCTTCAAATCCAAATTTGAAATTGACAGGTAGGTAAAACCTAAGAACTTTGATGCAAACAAGACCATGGTACTGCAAGTTATCTTTTGTCATGTAAATGACATGGAGGAGGTACGTGTTGCATTTGTGATAGAGAGAGCTCCAAGTAGAGCACCAGGAATCCACTTTCTGGGCTGACAGCCAGTCCGTGCTGAAAAATCTTCGAAATAAGACCAGGAGGTTCCACGCTTTTGCAGCCAGCAGGATTGATCCATAACCAAAAGTGAATCAGCGGAGGTTTGTAGGCTCCAAACACAACCCAGCTGACGATGCATCACGAGGACTGAGCACTGAATTCTTCTTGCGCTCTAAAAGATGGCTCTGAAGTCCAGAGTCTCTGGAAAAAATCTGGACAGGATTTCGAGAAGATTTCAACAAGACCCTCAAGTGCGAAGAGAAGTCACTGTTAGTATGACAGGAAACAAACTCTAACTAGCTCATTAAGTATAACTCATCATGGAATGGCTTAAAAAGAGTCGTAGCTTGGATGGTGGAATTAAAGAAACTCCTTTTACAGATGAGAAAAACAAAGGGTGTACTCGCTAACTGGTCTAAGATAAATCAGGACATGGGAAAGTCACTGAAAGACCAGATGCGTCTGCTCAATATGCCCTCAGCTCATGCACTGAGCCTTTTGGTAGAGGACAATGAAAATGCTGAAAAGGTCATTATCTGCCACGAGCAGAGGCAGCATTTAGAGAAGGAAATCGACTCCCTGGAGAAAGGCAAACAGTGCACTTGAGGAAGTTCTCCAAACAAGCTGGATTTTATCATAAATTTCGGCATTCTAAGAGTAGGGGGAAGGACTAGACAGATGGCAGTGCCAGCTGGGGTCAAACATCCTGCAATCCTGCCGAAACATTCTCACATTTCAAACTTCTTCATACATTTAGCCACGTCCACACCGATGTTAGTGGAAATTTCTCTCCAGGAGTTTGCAGTAGGGCTGTGCCATATCATCTTGTTCACGATAATACCGGTGAGGAGCAGCGTCAGTAGTGTGGAATAAACTGTGGCGTCCTGAATGTTTTATGAACAGCCCCGGACTTCTCAGACTCTTTTACCGCTCGGGGGGAACTCATATAGCGGCTCCTCTGGCAGCAGCACAGCGTCTCTCCCTCTCCTTTCTCGCTGTGAGCACACAGGAGTCAGTGTCGTCAACTGATAAAGAATCGTGCAAATGTACATCTTTTTGGACTTCTTCAATCAACCCCTCCTCCATCTGGTCCATGTTTACCGAAAGAGAAGGAGCAGCTGGAAATGTGTAGGAAGAAATGCGCTATTTCCAAGCCAACCAACCAAAGTTGTTGCGGTCTGCATCACCACAACGTGTAGTTACAGTTCTGGGGAGATGCACGACAGGCTACAGCATAGGTTACGTTGAAGGTATGGCGTCAATTTGTATCAATCCCACTTGAACACTCACTGCTTTTATAATCTGTACCTGGCAAACCAACTCAATGAGTTCGCAGCATCCCCTGCAACTCCACCCACCAGCCCTAAACCACCAGCTCCTCCACCCCCACCTCAGCAGGGGCCCTGGCTTCTCCACAAGTGACCATCCCAGAGGCCCCGTCCTCCTCCTCCTCCTGACATGTTGGGCTGTGGCTTTGCATCTACAGCCAAAGTCAATGACACGATACTCTGGATAGAAAACAGTCTTTTCTAACAGTCCCACATATTCACAGCTGTACGAGAGCAGCCTCAGAGCAGAGTCAGTGTCTTGCTCACCACGTGCAAAAGAGACATTTCTTTCTCTTTCCGCCTGCTCTCATCACAACACTCCTGTCGCGCACAGTTCCCCATCACAGCCACATTATTATTCTCTCTGTCTTCCTGAATGAAGGAGGTCGCAGCTGATTGAATCCGTTGTGAAGACAGGCAGACAAGATCTACTCCACACAATCATAATGCTCATTACAGTAAGCATTCTCTACTTCATTGGGCCTTTAAGAGAGCAAAGTAATGAAGGAAGACGAGGGGGCCGACACCGGAAAACACGTTCCCATGGATGCTTGTCCAATTTGTTTCTTCTCTACTTCAATGGCTCACTTATTACGCTGAAATGAAACAGGGTTTCGCCAATGGAATATTGTGTTTGCGCAGAGACTCTGCTCGCAAACAGAGTTCCTCTACGCTTCTGTGAGGCTTCGCAGACAACAATGAGACACTGATTATGCTCCGAGGGGTAGTTTTTAAAAGAATTTGGATGCTGGAACGGCATCCTGAAGTTATGAGCACGGATATTTTTAGTAAAGTGTACTTTCTGAGCCGAGAGAAGGAAACTTACAACGCAGTGAAACATTGTGGCTGTAAAGATAGTAAAGACGACATCCACTGACTCATGCGCTGCATTAAATGCTTGCCTAAGCGGATGTCAAGTGTGTGGCATGTTTATGATTATAGCTGCGTGTGTGTGTGGAGCTGCGGTTGCTTATATCTGAGTCAACGCCCAAGTAACAGTGCAGAGAAACAGAGGATGTGACTGTGGCTGTGCCTGCGTGTGTGTGTGTGTGTGTGTGAGAAGGACCTTTCTACACACTGTGACTCACAGAGGTCAGGTTGAGGTTGACTGTATGCATCGAGCATGTTTAAAGCCCTTGATCAATCTGTGTGCATTTGCATCCATCGACAGGTGTGACTCACCTCGCTGTGGGTTTGTGTGTTTCAAGAGTGTTAGCCTTCATGCATGTGAACAAACTGCTGTAGCTCCATGCATGCAGCAATTACTTTAACGTGTCTATTTGCACACGTTTGGCTCTGTGTGTGTGTGAGTGTGTGCAAATCATTTATGATACTCACATCACTCCTATTTTCTCTGATGGTGTCGGACCATGCATGCTGAGACAAAGTCTTCACACCATCCTATTAACGTACAACGCAGGCTCAAAACACTCCTCTAACCTCCTCTGTGTACATGTGTGTATTCATGCCCAACACTCACTAACACTGACACACTGGGTGCACGAGGACAGGTACTCACAGCATTCATGTCGATGCCGTTGGTGTAGGACCAGGCGTGCTGGAAGTACTCCTCCAGCCTCTGCCTGAGCGGGTTGGGGATCTGGTGGAAGCGGATGAACTCCCTGACTCTGAGCATCTGGGTGTGGTAGCGGGCCGTCCCCGAGTACAGCCGCTGGATGATGGCTGACACGTTTCCGAAGATACTGGCGTACATCAGGGCTGGAGGTGAAAGACAGGGCGAGGGAGAGGGTGAGACGGGAGGGAGGATTTGAAAGTGAGAGGAAGGAGGAAACGGGAGAGAATAACATATACGTTAACAGAGAGTATGGGGACACACCACAAGCACTCAATACACTGATATGACCTGACATATTTCTGGCCGACTGTCTTCTCCATCTGAGAGGAAATATATTAAGCTTGACACCCTTGGGTGATGTGTTTGATAAGAATACTGTAAGTGGAGAAGGGCAAGGAAATAGTATCGAGAAAAGAGGAGACAGTGAAAGCTCACACACTTGATGGTATAATTCATCTGGAGTTGTAGCTACCTTTGCTATTTCTGTACTCCCTCTTATATATCAGTCAAACACGACTCCTTAAACTCCTTTCCTATTATTCTAGTTCACTATTTATGATTTATTTTCACTCTTAGATGAAATGAAGGTGCTATACAAATTAAGTTTTAATCATCAGGTCAAACTGACACACTTTAATTAGATTATACGGACACATTAGCCTTTTGGCATTACAGGAAACACTTGTGAGTGTCATATGAACATGATTCATAGACTTTAATCTGTGAGAGTGCACTCTGTAAACACAAAGCCTGATGAGCTACAACATTCAAAACAGGAAGGAAGTCATGATCTTGCTCATCATCATTCTGCTCATTGACTTACAGAGACTAGCAAACATTCAAACTCCGGAAAATACACATTTGATTTGGACAACTTCAACTGTTGAAACCCGAAATTAACCTTGGCTGAACTTTAGAAAGCATTTTAGCATGAAACAAGGAATATGAATTTTGTCACCTCATCTCCAGCACTGAAGTTGAGCTGGGCCGGCTTATATCTTACTATATAATGATGAAAACTCTGTGTGTGTGTGTTCCATGTTTTTCTCCTCACTGACTTGGTCAATCCATGTGAAATTTGGCACAGTGGTAGAGGGTCATGGGAGGATGCCAATGAAGCAATATTACATCAGTTGGCCAAAGGGGGGCGCTATAGCAACCCACTGAAATGTCAAACTTTGAATGGGCATATCTCATGCCCCGTATGTTGTAGAGACATGAAACTTTGCACAGAGATGCCTCTCCTCATGAGGAACACATTTGCCTCAAGAACCCATAACTTCCGCTTATATAGATTTTCCACCATTTTGAATTTTTTGAAAAACACTTCAAATGGATCTCTTCCTAGGAAGTTTGAGCGATCTGCATGAAACTGGGTGAACATAATCTAGGGAGCAATATCTAAAGTTCCCTCTTGGCAAAAGTTGGAAAACTTCCTAAAACTGAGCTTCTATAAGGCAATGAATATTGGAGGGCGTGGCTCATCACATAAAGGTGTAGAACATCTCAAGGGTTTCACCCATCACCACGCAACTTTGTAGGCATATGAGCACACATAATCTGAGGGGACCCCTCCATTATTGACCCCATCAAACAAAATGGGGGCGCTAGAGAGCTCATTTCTTATCTAGGCCTAACCGCCATATGGATTTTTACTGAACTTGGTAGATATGTAGAACAGGACGCCTCAAGGTGACTGGAGAAATTTAACTCTAATTGGCAACTGGGTGGCGCTATAACAACAGAAAAATGCTTCAAAATGGCTAAAATGCGACCGATCGCTGTGGCTCCCCCTGTGGACCAATGTTGGTGTTGTTCTAATTTTTGGTGTAAGTCATGGTATGGTATGCTGCTGCAACAAGGGCTAGCCGCACCTTTCCCATGTGAACTATCAGTGCACCCCACTTTTAAGTCAATACAACATATAAACACTTTAACTATCTGCCTTTCAACGTGCTACCTCAACTACTAATGTACAGTTTTAGCCCACTAACTATCCCACTATTGGCAATGGTACTACTGTACTTTCAATAAAGCAATCGTACTATCAAACTCACAAACACTCTGTCTGAATACATTGCTCTTCTTAATGGGTTCAGTTGACTATTTAATCTGCAACTTCCTATGACCTGTATCCCAAACACACACCATGTGAATCTGTACGTGGGCAACTGTGCACTCAATGGGTATGGACTAGTGTATCATTATTACTGAAAGTTTATTAATATTCAGTTACACTACTCATTACTGGAAAAAGTAATGTTCTTACTGTATGGCCCAACACTGCCCATAAGTGACTTAAAGGAGCTGTATGTGACATTCTGAACATATCTATGATCCAGACTCTGAGCACGGATTGCTTGCACACGGTTATAAACATGCAGGCGGCTGAGGTGGTGGCCAGGAGATAACAATGCTAATGGCATGAACGCTGCAGGGACTCACATACACAACCACAAAAAAGTACAGAGAAGCTATGATTACTAGGGATGCATGATAATGGATTTTTTGCCGATATCCGATATGCCAATATATAACAAGTCATTTGACCGATAACCAATACTGATATCGATACTCTTTCTTCCCCATCTAATTTTAAGTCTCTTTTAGTAGTGGAACTAACATCATATTATGCATGCATACTCTCACAGTGACAGCCCACCAGCAAATAGAGAAATGGGATACAATACTTTCAAATGTATGCTATATTCAATCACTGAGCAAAATAAGAAAAAGCATGCTGGCCGATCCAAATTTTGAAGCCAATATCAGCTGATAAATTAATTTGCATCCGTAGTGATTACCACCAGTACAGAGGAAGTGTGACTTGCTCAGGACGCCATTACTCCTTTTTATCTTTACATGACAAATAGTTGTTTGTTGCTATATTAATGCTCCAAATGTTGTATACTTACAGCGTACTCTGCATGCTCAAACTATGTGTCGAATCACAGATGATCAACAGATAGTTCCATCGTGAAACTGCTGACTAGGTCTGCAGATTACTTCGAGTACCTGGATCATTTTTCTTGGAAAGAGACATTGCTGTCGCAAGCCGAGTGCTGAATAGTTCGTTTATAATCTAGAGAAGGCAGACATCTCTACAGAACTCAACAACCCACACCAAAACAATCTAAATTAATAAATAGCACTAGAGGTAAGAGGAAAAATATGTAGTTTTGATTCTGGGGGCGAACTGTCCCTTTAAGAATAACTCCGTCCTCTGGAGAGCGGATACAGCCGGAGCTTGACTGATCTAAAGGCTTTTGTCTGTAGAGGACAGAGTGTTTTCTGTCGTATCCTTCGCGAGCCTCCATGTTTTGTCCTGTTGTCAAGTTGGATCCTGCAAACGTCTCAACCTCTGTCAGCTCCCATCACCGTCTACATCACCCACTGAAACTGCAGTCTCTGTGAGTACGTATAGTTTTGCATGTGTGATCTCTGACTCTGAATTTGAATACATTGCTCATAATACACAACCATTTAAGAGCAACAGAACCTTCAGTAATGTGGATTTTAAAAGCCTCAGGTCACTCTTTGGCCAAGCAAATAGCAAACTGTCTGGAGAGGGAACACCCTTGTTTAGTGAGTGCCTCCAAGTCTTTGTGGAAACCTGCTACTACAGTACGCCACATGCTTTTTCCAATCTTATTTTAACAGGCACAACACAATATAATGAGCATCTGCATGGAACCGTAACAAGTTTCTAGCCTCTTTATAGACTGAGCACTACTTTTAAATATCCCATTCAGTTTCTCATCCTATGGTTTGCCTGATCAATGAGGTCCAGGGCTCCGCCAGGCCGCAGAGGTAATTACTCTGTGGAGAGGAAGCCGAGTTGATAAGCATGAGATGGGATATTACAATCTCAGCTGAAGAAGTTTATTAATAAATCATTAAGGGATATGCTCTCAGAATGAAAAGTATGATCTATGGCCTTGTCCAGCCGCTGTAATTATAGGAAGAATAGTATATGAGAGGAGAAAAAAGCAACATCTTGGTGATTTAAAACTTCCAGACTCTCGAACTGACGCTATCTGGTGAGAAGTAACCCCTGCTGTACTGCCTGGAGTCTGAAGACATGTTAGAGGAGGATTTTACAGCAGGTTATGTTCCCACCAATCATATTGAGCACTGCATAATGATCTGAGTGAAATTCATCTACCTCGTAAACAAAATCCAGTTGAAAAACAGGATATGGTGTGACTCCATTGGCTTATTTCAGTGTGTGTCTGGTAAATCATAGCCTGGAAATCCAGACCCAAATCTAGAAAGATTTAGGGTCTGGCCATGAGTAATGAAAATGGCCCAACTCGAGGGGCGGCACCAAGCATGCATTTGAAAATATCACTGCACGCAATTGGATAACACTACGACCAATCAGAACAATACTTAGCGCTTAGCTACCAGCGGAGCTAACTGGTAGATTAGACTCTTGTCTTATCCGGTCAGCAAAACACCAAAAACGTCCTTCATGCAAAGGAAAGACTCGAGCGCCGTCTTCTGTTCCTCTTTTAGAGAAAAAGCCAAGTCTAACTCGTTCATTGTAGCGGCCAAAGCCGTTTCAAACACCTGGTGTTCATCCGTAGCCATCTTGCAATGTTTACTGACTGATTCCGGACTTCGTCGTCAGCGCTGTCGTCATCTGTTTAGCTCGCCTCTGGCCCGCCTATATCAGATACACCGATGTGATTGGTGCAGCTCGGTTTCATGGGCATAGATAATAGGGATGGGTCGCGATTTTCAAATTTCAAATAGTCGTTTTATTTTTGAAAATTCTATTTTTTAATGCGACGATTACTATTCACCATCTTATTTCCCCCCTTTATTTGACATGCAATTCAGCTCCTAACCGCACGAGGGCAGTATAGGATTGCTACAGCGGTGTGAGATGGGCTACCAGCTAGTCTGATGCTCTTCTACAAACAGGAGAAACATGCAGAGACTACAACTCCGCGAGGAATGTCCGCAGTCATTCGGACTTTCATAGTTGAGCGCACTTCCACGTTGTAGTTTCCTGTAAAAATGTCCGTGAAAAATCCCTGCGACGTGAAAAATACATGCCGAGCAGTCACCATTGCGTGGAGCGGAGTCCACGCGGTCGTAAAATCTGAGCTATGCGCGCACAGGGCTTGCGGACGTCCGCTTTGAGTCTGAGCGGACCTTTTGAATAGTGTTTTTGCTTGTGCTGCCCATCCCTAATAGATAATGAGCATCATTACTGATTGCCAGAGTGACTCGCTGAGCAAATTCAAATTGTGCTCTCGCGAGAACTCTGGATTTCCAGGGTAGGTAAATCATCAATGTGCTAAGCAATTTTACTAAGTACATCCTGTGACATTTTTATTAAGACACTTTCTTCCACCCAGGTCTGAAGTTCAAGGCGCAGCTACTTTTACCATAACATCATTACTTACATCCTATGAGCATGACACAGATGGAGAAGATCTTCTCAGAGTTGGTGTTTGGGGACACATTTCCGAACCCCACGCTGGTCAAGCTGCTGAAGGTGAAGTACAGAGCTGTGACGTACTTGTCTTTGATGGAGGGTCCTGAACCTGGAGTGACATTGCACACATGTATTTCGAAAAAATCCTTTGCCTAACAGAATGACAGATGATTATGATGACATTATGACCACGATATCTCGAAACAGTACGACATTATTTTTCCTCTCAGTACCTAGGACAGAGCTGTTGTAGTGCTTTCCCAGTTGGTCCCCCAGCGTGTGGAGCCAGCCGATTGAACCATTCCTCTCCACACTACCAATGGCGTACCTGTGAAAAATAACAAGCAGTTAGAATATTATTGAATGTGAACAGTTACAGATATTAGCAATAATTATCCCTCTACTGTTGGTAGAAAGATAATGACACTAAATTGATTTTAAAACTCCTGATAGTGTTGTCAAAATCTAACTTCCCTGATTAATATTGATTGCTGAATTTCGAAAGAGTTCAAATACTCATCTTCTGCATTATCGAGTTCTATGATGTGACCGTGGTTAGAATAAAATAAACTACACACACCGGAGAATACTTTCTCTCAGGGACTGAGGAATTGTCTCAAGACAGTCAGTATGTGTACATGACATTAGAGAAATTGATTTATTGCATTAGTCCAACTAAAACCGAACTTAAAATACATGTAAGCATGTTAGTCCGGCTGAAATCATATGAATTTGAAGTCCTCAAAGTCTCACTAACACACCCAGATAATGGGATTGAAAGTCGAACTACTCCTCTATGTATACAGTCAGTCGGACCCAAACTGACCTAGACACACTGAGCATGCTCTACAGTTTCCACCCCGGGCTTTGATCCAGAAGTTTAAGCATTAAATGTGTGACAGAAGAAGAAGCCGGTAACAACATCGTGAAATCCACATCCAGAGCCGTGCGCTTTTGGACAGACGAGGAGACACAGTTCATGTTGTGTCAGCTGAGTTAAATATTTTAAAGTACATGGATAGGAGGAAAACAAGGAATGGTGACCTATTAAAAAAAGTGTTGGAACAGCTGGACGACGCTGGATTGTTTGGTCTGTGACTTAATAGGTCAACCGGAAAAAGGTCAAATGTTTACAAGCTGAAAGGGAGCATATCTCCACCTGTTGTAGCGGAGTTGGACATACTTAAGTCAGTAAATCGATTCCCCTCCCATGCTTATATACTGGGAAAAGGACAGCAGTCCAATTAAATAGCCTTGTCGAGCTACAACCGTATTATATATATTCTATTCAATTATCAAGTTTGCACTGTGCTACTACCCTGGAAAACCAGAGTTCTTGCGAGAGCACAATTTGAATTTGCTCAGCGAGTCACTCTGGCAATCAGTAATGATGCTCATTACCCATGCCGTTGGAGCCGAGCTGCACCAATCACATCGGTGTATCTGATATAGGCGGCCCAGAGGCGAGCTAAACAGATGACGACAGCGCTGCGATGACGAAGTCCGGAATCAGTCAGTAAACATTGCAAGATGGCTACGGATGAACACCAGGTGTTTGAAACGGCTTTGGCCGCTACAATGAACGAGTTAGACTTGGCTTCTTCTCTAAAAGAGGAACAGAAGACGGCGCTCGAATCTTTCCTTTGCATGAAGGACATTTTTGCTGTTTTGCTGACCGGATAAGACAAGAGTCTAATCTACCAGTTAGCTCCGCTGGTAGCTAAGCGCTAAGTATTGTTCTGATTGGTCGTAGTGTTATCCAATTGCGTGATATTTTCAAATGCATGCTTGGTGCCGCCCCTCGAGTTGGGCCATTTGCATTACTCATAGCCAGACCCTAAATCTTTCTAGATTTGGATCTGGATTTCCAGGCTACTGTGCTGCTGTATTATCTAATAAAATCTAAGTATTGGACTCGGATTGAGATCGGGGGCAAAAACACGATTGGGACAACCCTAAAAATAAAGTAGACTATTAGACACTATTGTGACAACACACTGTAAAATCTCATCAACTCCATATTTTTCAAGTATTGTATTTAAGCTGAGAATTTCATTATCCTCCTGAGACCCTGTGTCCTCACATGAGGACATCACAGACTTCATTCTACTTAACTCAGACCTGTTGTCCTCATTTGTGGACACTCTTTAGTGCCATCTAGTGTTAGTAAGAGCACAATACACTAATCCATGTAAAAACAAGATGGCAGCCATCTCTGCCAATTAAGTCTGCGGCCGATCCAGACACAAAAGTGGACAAGGTCCGAACCTGATCACATGTTATGGTTGAAACTTGTTTGTTAATGTTTAATAATGTTTGTAGATTAATATGGCAACAAATTTGACCAATTTTAGTGACAGTAACAAGTTAAGACACTGTTAATTATGTAGTACACAATTGAGGACACTGGGACTTTATTATCATCTCGTTTGAGGACAGTGTTTAGTTTTTTATACTTATCAGCTCCTACTGATCCCAAATAGCTAAAAGAAATTAAAAATGTATACCAAACAAAAGTTCAGTTCTCAGAGGATACTGCAACACTGCTAACACTCATATAACACCAGCTTTGATGTGTGCAGACTGAGACATGATTATTCCCACATTAATCCTCTGTAAATTCATCAGACATCATTGTACCAGATGCAGGCCAGCCAGTGAGCGATGAGGGCAAAGGTGCACATGAGGAGGAAGAGTACAGCTGCGCCGTACTCCGAGTAGCGGTCCAGCTTCCTGGCTACACGCACCAATCGCAGGAGGCGGGCGGTTTTCAGCAGGCCAATCAGAGTGGTGGTCTGGGTGTGAGAGACACAGCACAGGTATCGGTGATGAAGCAAAGTATTGTACAGCATGGCAGGAAACACACTCCCCTGCCTCCGACGTCTCCTCACAGCTTTCCCACCTGCTATCATCCTGTCACACACACACATTTACACACACAGGTGGGACAGCCGTGGCTTTGTCCCGATGTGATCCACTGCTGTGGAGGTGGTAAATCCTGACTCCCTTTCATTACTGTGGGCTGTCTACTCCCTCTCCTTTCTACTTGTATTCAGCTGGCCCCCTCCATGTCCATACAAGAAATAAATAACAGGACGATCACTGCGCTGGCACCGAGCCTAGTCCTGCTCTGTGCGTGTGTGTGTGTGTGTGTGTGTGTGTGTGTGTATGTGTGTGTTTGTGTCCTCACAGTAAATAATAGTTGTCTGGTGAGGAAAATCTCCTCTTTCTTGGCTCTGCAGCCAAGAAAGTCCGGACAGCCTCTGTGAAGTGAGGCTTGGCAAAGCTTTTCCCCGGGCAGTATTTCAATGTTGGGGAGTTTCCACGCTCATCATTTCTGGCACGGCGTGTGGCTTAATCACTATAAATAACAATTAGTTTTATTACTTACATGCTTCCCGTTACTTATAGATGTATTTAAAGCCATTCTTACTCTGTCAATGGAATTACTCTGCGCTGAGATGCTGTGTGGAGCCATCAGCGTTGGCCTCAGCGGTTTTCATCCTTATTATGTGGGAAGTATCCTCAGAGGGCCCCAGCAACCTACGATGCAGCTTGCTTCCTCCTTCCCCTCCCTCTCTTCTCTCCCACCTCTTCCTCCAGACACCCACCTCCCACTTCCTCACATTCTCCAGTCAACACCTCCATCGCTTTACTTTCTATCATTCAGAAAACCATTCAACTTCAGTACCCATTGTACGAGACTGAACCACACAGTGTCTGTCACTGTGTGTTCCTGCATATTTGCCTCCATTAGAGATGATTTTCATCACTGATTAAAAGGACTGACCGTATGATTTTACACATGAAACGCAGTTTAAGTATTGCAGAGTACTACTAAGTCTGCAAAGACAGTTGTATGATGTCGTCTGTGGCTCTGGAGGTTTCATAAAGTCCCAGACCAACACTAATAATTTGTTTTACATGGTTTTGCCACATAAGAGTGACAAAAGAAATCAGGAAAGGGATCTGAAGCAGATCTGTTCTTTCTCCCTCATTGAGAAATTCTGGATCTGCCTTCGTGCCACCCACATTCACTGCATGCAGTAGGTTTCGCTTTCTGCTTTGCACAATGATGGCTAGTGTTAGCGTTAGAGGACACATTAGAGAGACTCAGCCATACATGAGGAGTCTTGTGCACCAAAATGGGTGCCGAGCAGACGTGTCAGAATTGTAACTGTAGTTTACATCCTTTAATTGTTTAGGTTTGTTAGCTCGTTAGCTTGTAACTGGCGGTGGCTGACACAGTGTTAATGGCTGTGAAACATAATAATACCTGCTATGATGGGGTTTTTGGTAGCGCAGTGTAGTGGAAGCTCCAGGGTCCACTTTACATCCAAAAACTGCACACTCTAGAATAGAGAGCCTTTATTGGAAGCATCACAGAGAGCCAAGAGCCACTGCGACTTTGCCCACCTCCATTTCCTTCACCATCTACTACTATGATTCCTTTAAAAAAAAAAAAAAAAAAACGTTCACTAAGCTAACGCTAACTCCGCTCTCTGTTCTGACAAATCTGCTCTGCACTGTGTGTTTTTCAGGCCTGAAATACACACACATGCACAAGCTGGACCTATATGTATTAAATGGAGAGATGTCAGAGCGAGGGGGCTGCCTATGGACAGGCACAGCAATCAATTTGAGGTTCTGTACCTTGCTTAATGGCAGATCGGCCACGCTATGGAGGCAAACTGGCATCTCTCTAGCTTCCAGTATACAGTGAAGCTATCTCCAGAGAAAAAGAGCAAGCTAAGCTACACGAAAATGGCAAAAGTAGCTTGCTACTTGCAAAGCTATATCTGTCTCTATCTCTCCAGTGTCTAGTGACGGCCAAATGAAGCCTCATGAAGCATTTTCTTTATTTTCTGAGCCCACTAGATGGCGCTCGTGGTTTAAAGAGAGAGGCTCAAAGAATAGCAATTCAGTGTGCTTTCAACCTTTTGTTGAACACAAAGCGCCATCTAGTGGGCTCATGAAATAAAGAAACAATAAAGCAAATGCTTCATGAGGCTTCATTTGGCAATCACTGCCAATGTCCACTGCAAATCCACGAAATATGTACAGTCGTTGGGCAAGAGTCATGAGAGACGCATCAAGAAGTGCAGTGTAGCCAATCAGAGGCAGAGTAGGGCGGGTCTTGCCAAGATAAGCCAATAGCTAAGCAGCAGGCAGAATAAACTGAAGGATTAGTATGTAACGTCATACGGAAATGCTTCGATGTGGTGCTGGCGTCAGTCACATTACTCATCCTCAGTTTTATTATCCTCACTTTGATCCAGACCTCCACAAAAAAAAGTCCACTGCACTATAGAGCTTGTCCTGGGAAAAAGAGCTTGTAACTTTTACGGTCAATTAATCAAATTCGCAAGTGAAAAGCTATTTGACTCAGAAAGTAGTGATGTTACCACCATGCTACTGAGAAACTGACCACTACTTGTACTGACACTACTGCCCAACACTGGTAGGTATGTTGGCAGTGGTCACAATAGTAGTGTTATAAGTTAGTATAGTAAGAAAAACAGACCGAATATTGCGGCTACTCGCAGCCAGAAACACCACTGTGAAGTACACAGTGAACATGCTCGACTCTCCACAGAGCCCTGAGGCCCCGCCCACGCTGCTGCACAGAGCCACAGAGCACCGTTTGCATGTTTATTCAAACTTTATTAATACTGAATATGTATCATGTCCAAATTTGCACCACCGCAAGTGGTTTCCCAGCAATACACCCGCCAAGTGGGAAGTAGATCGGATGAACGGTTCTTGAGACATGCAGGAGACAGTTTATAATTAGATTTTTAATGTTAAGCAAAGAAAAACAGTAAATTCTGTCACTAGAGAAGCGGGAAATGTTTGTTAATTTTTTACAAATCTGTCTTTTAACAGTCATCAGAATCATGGATATAATTTCCTCTCATTAAAGTACTTGATTAATTGCATTTTGAACACTGCATCGCTTGATGTAGGGTTGACACTTTTATTTTGACGCTCCACCACAGCTGACTGCAAATCAACTTCCCCATGGAGACAATTAAATTATGAAACGGAAAACTAAACCACCTCTGCCTCTCTCTTTCTTCCTCTTATTCCCCATCTTCCACCTCCCTGTCTCCCTCCTCCTCTTCCCTCTTTGTACCTTTCTGTTCCTGTCTTTATTCCACTACATACAGACACTGGCAGAGACACAATGTCAATGCAGCTACAGCTTTTCTCCCTTGTTCCATTTATCTCTCCATCTCTCCACCATTTGTCTCGTCCTCCCCTCACACCTTCTGTATAAATAGCCAACCTTCGCTCCCTCCCTCCATCATGACATACCTCCTCCCCGTTACGGTAGATGAGCAGGTCAAAGGGAATAGCAGCCACCATGTCGATGAGGAACCAGCCTTTGAAGTAGTGGACGGCAATACGCACTGGATGGCTCACCACCTCATCGTTAGTGTTCACATATGTTGTCCTGAGAGGAAGAATGAACATTGATAAAATTCACTGACAAGAGTAACGGCCAGACAAGTGTTTTTGCAGAACATAGTGATGTCACAGTGAAGGTGACCTTTGACCTTATGGATATAAAATGTCAAAACTTCCTCATTTTATCTTTTTAGACATTTGTGTTAAATTTTGTCCTAATTAGCATAAGTTACGGTCAAAAAGCATGTTATGAGAGGTCACAGTGACCTTGATCTTTGACTTTTGACCACAAAACTCTCAGTTAAGTCTTGTCTCTAAGTGGACTTTTGTGCCAAAATAGAGGAAATTCCCTCATCGTCTTCTTGAGATATCGCATTCACGACATGAGACAGACCAAATTCCAATAAATTCATCCTTAAGTCCAAGTTGATGTTTGTGCCAAATTTGAAGAAACTCCCTCAAGCTGTTTTTGAGATGTTGCATTCTAGAGAATGCAACGAACCAAGTCACAGTGACCCTTGTCCTTCAATCATCACATTCTAGTGTTCATTCTTGACTCCAAGTGGACGTTTATGCCAACATAGAGGAAATTCCCTCAAGGTCTTTTGGAAATATCGTGTTCACAAAATGAGGTGGACATAAGGTCACACTGACCTTTGACCACTGAATTCTAATCAATTCATCCTTCAGTCCAAGTAGATGTTTGTGCCAAATTTTAATTAATTCCCTTAAGCTGTTCTTGAGATGTCACGTTCATGAGAAAGCAACAGACAAGGTCACAGTGACCTTGACCTTTGACCTGTGGCCACCAAAGTTATAATCAGTTCATCGTTAAGACTAAAGAGGTATTTTTGCCAAATTTGAGAAGTTCCCTCAGGGTGTTCTTGAGATATTGCGTTCTAGAGAATGCAACGAACCAAGTTACACTGACCCTTGACCTTCAATCATCACATTCTAGTATTCATTCTTGACTCCAAGTGGACATTTGTGCCAAAATAGAGGAAATTCCCTCTTTGGAGATATCATGTTCGCAAAATGAGATGGACATAAGGTCACATGGAACTTTGACCACCTTAGTCTAATCAATTCATACTAAATTCTCAGTCGATGTTTGTGCCAAATTTGAAGAAAATCCCTCAAAGTGTTCTTGAGATGTCCTGTTCAAGAAGAATGCAACAGACCAGGTCACAGTGACCTTTGACCTTCGATCATAACATTCTAATGTTCCCTCTTGACTCCAAGAGGACATTTGTGCCAAAATAGAGGAAATTCGCTCAAGATCTTCTGGAGATTTTGCATTCACTAAATGAGATGAACACATGGCTACACGCGACCTTTGACCACTAAATTCTAATCTGTTCTTCCTTGAGTCCAAGTAGATGTTTGTGCCAAATTTGAAGAAAGTCCCTCAAGATGTTTGTGAGATGTCGTGTTCAAGGAGAATGCAACAGACCAGGTCACACTGACCTTTGATCATCACATTCTAATGTTTATTTTTGACTCCAAGTGGACATTTGTGCCAAAATAGAGGGAATTCCCTCAAGGTCTTTTGGAGATATCCTGTTCACGAAATGAGACGGACATAAGAATTCTAATCACTTCATCCTTAGGTCCAAGTAGATGTTTGTGCCAAATTTAAATCAATTCCCTTAAGCTGTTCTTGAGATGTCGCTTTCACGAGAAAGCAACGGACAAGGTCAAAGTGACCTTGTGCCAAATTTGAAGAAGTTTCCTCAAGGTGTTCTTGATATATTGCGTTCAATGTTGAACTTAAGCTTTGAACTTTGACCATCGACACTGGTCCGAGGTGAGACTGAATGGATGCTTGTGCCAAATTTCATGTTCATGTTATCTCTGCTGGGTCAACACATGTGGAGGCACAATTTACTCTTCAGTCCTCTTTTGTTGGGGGAGGAAACCCCTTTTTTTAATATAAACCCCTGAACTTTCAAAGTTCATATCTGTTCTCATGTTCACAGAGGGAGAATCAAAAACTTAATGATTGACACATGCATGTTCCCCAGTGACCCCAGTGTCCCCAGTGACCCCAGTCTAAGCGACACCTGTGACTACTATTGAACTGTATGTGTTTAAAGTCAGACCTGAAGTTGATGAGGATGTCAATAATGAACATGATATCAACTATGAGGTCCACCACGTTGAGAGGAGAGCAGTAACCACAACCCTGCATGGCTGCGTCTTCCTGAGAGGAGAGAGGACAAGAGAGAATACAGAGGAGAGGAGAGGAGAGGAGAGGAGAGGAAAAAAAGACAGGAGAGGAGAATTATAATCTAATGCTCTAAAAATAGAACAGTTCTGTGTGATTACCTCCTTCAAATGGATTAGCATTAAGGGTTTCAAGATAATTTGCATACATTTGCAGACAAAACATGAAGACGTGACACAAAAAACGGGGCTTTCAGCGGGAGCCAAATTTGAGGAGAAGCTACGGGGATTCACAACACAATTCAGGAGTAAACAAAAGCTATAATAGACTTCATATTTTACAAGAGATACAGTGTCTCTAAGAAACACTATCTACGGTCACTGAGACTGAATTTTCAGTGCCATGAAAATCCTCTATGTACATTAACTTCATTTATTTATTTATTATTATTTATTTTATCATTATTTCATAGCCGACATTGTGTCACTCAAAGGGAAGTGCTGACCAGGTTAGCAAGATTAGCCAGTATAACTAAAACTTAAAGGTCCAGCGTGAAGGATTTAGCAGCACCTAGCGGTGAGGATGCAGAACCTAAACTGCCAAGCCTGTAGGAGACCTAAGGTGGCCGACACGAAAACACAAATGGCCCTATCTAGAGCCAGTGTTTGGTTTGTCCGTTCTGGGCTACTGTAGAACAAAATGGTGGACTCTGTGAAAGAGGACCTGCTCTGTATGTAGATATAAATAGCTCATTCTAAACTAATGGCGACACAAAGATTCTTAGTTTTAGGTGATTATAAACTAAGAAAACATAGTTATGAATATAATATTTCATGTCTCCCAATAGATGCCCCCAAATCCTTCACAATGGACTGTTTAGTTAAGGTAAACTTTATTTAGAAAAATAGAATTTTTTGACACTAGTTGCTAAAAAAGAAGATTGGTGTTAAATTGCACATAACGTCTAGCTGATTTACCCAAAAAAAAAAAGAAAAAGAAAAATACATTCAGAGTCTGAGGCTGCAGTCACACGAAATTTGGCGCCGTGACAGTTAGTCACAGGGTTATGTCGTGGTGTCACTTACTGGGGCTCTCAGCCTTTTTCCTCAAGGACCCCTTTGCTTTCATTGCGTAGACTGATGACCCCTTATGAAATGGCATATTTTGTAAATTATATTTTTAGGAACTTTTAATATGACTGTCTGTCTTACACCCCTTAAAATCAAGACATCCCCTCCCCAACCCCCTGAAGCTTTGGCGACCTCTAATGTGGGATTTATACTTCTGCATTGAAACTGACCCTGTACCTAACTACCTCCTGTCTGTCTCTGTGAGCTGAAACCATTTCCCTCAGTGGAAATGAAGCTTTTATTTACTTTAATTTCACAGTTAAGGAACAATAAATTGTGAAGACAATAAAGCCTCCACAAAAATAGCATTTTAAGTCTTGTGTGTGATTTATCCTGGCTTCATATGAGCAGAGGAAATATCTGCTAACTGCTAGGCTAATTTATACAATGTAAAATGCCATAGGCTTGTGCTAATAACGTTAGCATGTTGTATTTGTCTGGAAAACGTGTTTAGTATAAGACAGTTGTTTTGTCAGTGAACCTTGTGAGTTGTAATGGAGCCTTTGTTAAATGTTGCTGTTGTCCCTGGCTTCATATGAGTAGAGGAAAAGTCTGCTAGCCACTTGGCTAATTTGTACAATGTAAAATGCCATAGACATGTGCTAATAACGTTAGCATGTTGTATTTGTGGGGAAAATGTGTCCAGATAAAGACAAGTGTTTGTCTGTGAATGCTGCGAGTTATAGTGAAGCTGATTTGTGCACTTGTGTTTGAAACTGTCTCTATTAAGCCATGTTTAATGTGTGTTTAATGTGTTTTTAAAGTGTGTTTTGGGTGTGTTGTGAATCAATTAAACTTTACAGCACTTCACAGAAACCCACCGCTGACTAGTGTTTTGGAGGTGTAACTGCAGAGTGACACAGACACACCACCACACAAGTATAAATGCTCACAACGGCGTAGGCTACGTGTGTAATGAGGGTACCAGTAATTTATATGGCCCATTTGTGGGGGAGTGGAGGGCGTAGAGAAAGCCAATATCCTCATCACAGCAAATTATTATTTGTCTTCCTTAAGTTTGTTCTGTGAATTTTCTTTGATTAGCACTAGCCTATTATAGTATAATATTTAATTGTGGAATTAGACTGTTTTACTTGTTCCTGTGGATTGCCAGTGTCTTTCTGGTCTGATTGACGGTCATGTTGTATCAAGGCAGCATTTGGCTGGATTGTGTTTCCTCAAAAGTTGAATCTATTTCAACTTCTCCCCACAGCACTGGGTTTGGTGTGACTGCAGCCCAAGGATTGTATGTTGTACAGATGAAAAGCCCTTTGAAGCACTTTTGTGACTGGTGATTGGGCAGTATAAATAAAACTAACTTGAGTTGACAGCTGTCTCATTACTGATTCTACCCCCAGATGAGACCACACCTGGTCGCTGAGGAGGAATGCCGCTGAGTAGGGCGTCAGGATGGCGGTGTAAATGACCAGCAGCAGGATGAGCCAGTCCCACACCGCCTTGAACGGGCTATAGTGCAACACTGTCCACTTGTGGATGCGAGGAGCCTGCAGCTTGTACTCTGGCAACACATCTGCACCCAGAGACAGCACCTGCGTAGAGAGACGGGGACAGACAATCAGACACTGATAATTGGAGACAGAGATGGTGGGAAGGCAAGTGATGAGGCAAATAAAGAGGGAAGACAGAAAGTAGGAAGGCGGATAAAAGTATGACAGAATAGGGAGGAAGAGACGGGACATGTTAAAGAGGTAGTGCGATGGGAAATGAACTGTGCGCACACACGTTTGCACACAGCCTGAGTGCATATAGCAGCTCCATGAAATATACATCGACTTCCATGACATGAGTGCTGTGCTTACTCAGTGGCTATAACAACAGCATTTTGCAATTACAGCAATGGAGCCAGTGTCCTCTGAAGATGACAAGAACGGTTGTGAAGGCACTGACCCTCTTGAGGTTACCCTCCCACGCAGCATGTTCCCCACACACACATACACACAGTCATTCTAGATATGCAACTGCACAGTAATGCATGCATGTGTACACACACACTTAGCGGCCATGAGTCTAGTCATGTCCTTTATTTCTCTGGCTCCAACACGATGAGGCTTTGACTCAGAAGTGCCAAGTGGTGAGGTACGGCACATAACGGTATTCAGAACACATACTGTATATACAAACACAAAGATCTTTTTCTTCCGTCGTCCACCTCACACACAAACACATTAAAGCACAAACACACACCAGGAATGAAATCTCGGGTATTATGGAGCAGTTGTAAGTAGCTTTACTTGCATTAATGTATTCCATCGTCTGCACTGCACTGGCCCTGGACGAGAGCAGGAATGAATCAGTATACCGACGCATTAGCACGGCCTGCCTTGTGTCTCTGCTTAATAGAATCACACAGTGAACTGCAGAGGCTCGGCTGCTGTGCTGAAAGCAAGGGTAGGAAAAACACCGAGCACCAGAACACAAGTGATAAATCCAGAGTTCTGACTGACTTTCACTGCGAGCTGTGCTCACTCAGGGTGGATGTAGACACCAGGAAACAGCTTTAGAATATAATGCAGTCCAACACAACACAGACACAGGGCCCTAGTTAAATGATCTATAGCAACTTTCCAACTGGTGGGTCCCGAGTCCATTGTGAATGGACCACAAGCGAAAAAACACATCTTATTTTTAAGTACAGCAAATTTCTGGCACAGAGCTTTTATTCTGAAGTGCCATTTCCTGCTGTAGAGTGAGTGAACAATGGACAGACACTTAAACTAGCTAATTGTATGTATTAAACAGTGGTTTGACCAGTTGGGAACCACTGACCTTTACTGCATGGTTCAAAGCAGTGGCCCCAGATTGGTGCATCCACAAGGTCCAGATTTCTCGTTAGTCGTTCCTTCAAGGTCCATTCAGTTTAATATATTCAGCATCATTCTTGCATTTGGCCATGCCATCGAGCTTTGTTGTCTCTCTTAAGTAGATGTCAGTTAGTTACTCACTCTACATCAGGAAACAGCACTTCAAAATGAAAGCTCTGTGCGGGAAATTCGAGCCCGGTCTTACTCAAAAGTCATCGAAATCTGGTGCTTGTGCAGTGACTTGCAGCGTCAGAAACCAAAGAAAAAGGGCATTCTTTAACATCAGCATGATACGCAGCCGGCGGCATCAGGGGGAAACACAGCGGGACAAGGATAAAAGTTAAGGCAGCGAAAGTCTGTACGAGGGGTGGTGTATGGGTCCAACAAACATCAGCTTTCACCTGAAAGAGCGGTGTTTGCGTCTCGTGAGATTCTAAAGCCAAACCCTGTTCTTTTTCCTAACCTAACCAACATCAATTTGTGGTGTTGTACCGACGTAGAGCGTTTATTTTAAAAGAGACTGTATGCAAACGTTAAATCTCCTGTGAAAATGGAAGTTTATCTTAAAGGAAGAGATTTTGACACAGTGTCCCAGAAGGTCAACAACCAACGCACCCAGGGTACCTTGCATGTCGTATGTTGATGTGGAACGTCCACGACCAAAACGTCAATATGTGATGAGGTCAGAGTGAGAATGTATTGGTTTTTTAAAAACTTGACATGTCTGCGAGTCACTTGCAGTCTATTCAGAATGGACCCACGAACCACTTTTGGACCACAACCTACCATTCGGGAACCATTGGTTTAAAGCGCATGGTGACAACTACACCTATGGAGAAGCCACTGGGAGCAAATTGGGGTTCAGCATCTTGCTCAAGGATACTACGACATGCAGACTGGAGGGGCCAGGGAATGGACGACCTGCTCGACCTCCTGAGCCCCAGCCGCCCCGTGTGTCCAGATCCACTTCTGTTCATTAAACGGTGCAAAATACAGGCGCAAAGTGTTGAGCAAGGGGCAAAAAGGTTGTATTTAGTCCCTTAATTAATCATAGGTGTGTTTTGGGTGTAATATGACTCAGCCAGGTGTGTCTGCACCTGGTGCGCTGCTAGTTATATGGTGGATTCGTCAAACTGGTAATTGATGTGTTTTCAGCTGAGAGTAATGCAGTAAGAGCAGCAATGTCTCTGCAGCGAATATTGTGCAGCAGAACTAAAAACTGTAGTTATAAAGTTGACAGAGGAAACAGAACTAAACTTTTAACCTCATGTAAATGTGCACAGCGTCTCTCCTAATGGGGAGTCAGACAGCAGGTCTCCAGTGATGCTCTGCTATGTTCACATTTTACAGAATGTAATTGTTTTCCTCATTAATGATGTATATTTCACATATCCGCAACCCATCTATGGGTCCTTGTGCGCGTAACAAGCAGAGTGTGAGCACCTTGTGAACTCGCCTATGTAGGCACATCTTAAAAAGAGAGAAATACAACATCATTCTAAGTTTAGACCAGGTCTTATGTTGGTCAATGGCGTACTTGCTTTCTGCTACCACACCTCATTTTAAAAACGACACACCCATGGGCGCAAAAGTGGGCGCAAGTCCATTTGCTACTTACACAGCGTGGCTGCTAGCCGTGAAAATGACAACTGTTTCCATCTGAAAGTAGCAATGATGCCGCTTTGTGCACTATAAGCTTTACAAAGATAGCAGGAGAGTTATACATTCTCGTCACATTATTTTTGTACTCCAACACCTTGGATTTAAATCACATAGTGAGCGTGAGGTTTAATTACTGACTTCAAAATTAAATTTGTGTTACACCCACATGAAATCAACAATATAGGTATTATAGCCCCGTAATGCAACCTCTCAGTTACAGGGGACAGAATGGGAATGGAATCGACAATACATTTCAAAACAAATCAGTAATATTTCACATGTGGCAGCAAATCCTTTGTAGTCAATGACTGTCTGATGTCTGTGGCCCACAGCAGACGCTCTTTGTATGCTGGTGATTCACCTCACTTCCTGCTTGTTTTGTTGTTTTTTGCCTTCAGTCTGGTCCTCAGCAGTGAAACTCATTTTCAGCTGGATTAAGTTTAGATGACTGGCTCTGTATGGCCATGAGAAAACTGTTTGGTGGCCGTGTTTTCTCCTTCAACAACTAACACACATGATTAGGCTCAGGAAAAAAGAACAGGGTTTGGCTTTATCATCTTACAGGACATGAACACCGCTCTCCCAGGGTGAAACTCTATGTTTTTTACCGTCTCCATACAGTATCTTTCAAAGTAAATGCACTATGTCAGTGCAACATCACAAATTGACTGCAAATTGATGTTTTTTTTTTACTTCAACAACAAACGCATATCATTAGGTTTCAAAAAAAGAACAGTATTTGGCCTTTCAATTCTTAGGGACACAAACACTACTCTCCCAGGTGAAAGTCGCCATTTGTTGGACCCACCCGCCACACCTCCCGCCTGCCCCACTCGGACTTCCTACAGTACACCTAAACTTTCATTCTTGTCTTGCCGCGTTTCCCCCTGATGCCGCCGGGTGCCATTACACTATAATGGCAACCAGCCAATGTTACTGACGCTACACCTTTTCTCGTTGGTGCCTCACGTCTAGTCAGTGCCCAAGCTTTGGATTTCGACGCCTTCAGAGTGAGACCAGGTTGTAACTTTACTATTTCCTATCTACTAGGGTCAACCATTCCCAGAGTTCTGGTGAAACACCATTAAATCTCTGAGTTGTTTAACACATTGCTATATCGTTGACGTTTGACATCAGTTGATTCCACTCCATTAGACTGAAGACAGAGGTCTTGGATCCACATCTGTCTCCCCTTTACATCCTACCATCTTCGAGACTTATAGTGGCCCTTGTTTTTCCCAATGTGATCGATTGGAACATGCATTAACAGTGCTAATCTTTTGTATTTGTGTAGTGTTGGTAGTTTTTGCCTCTAGTTGCCTGCGCATCTGGACAGTGCATAGATGTGTGAAATCATATGCAAAGAAGCTATGTGGATGTAAATACCTGCAAAGTCCTATCACGCTGCAGATCAGTGCTTTCAAATCCACTACTTGGGTACACAGCCTCTGTCCAGCTGCTTGCTGACAGTCACTCTGTGAGACCATAATCACTAAAAATGCATCAAGAAGTCAGAAATTATTTGTGCAAATGTCTGTTCACATATGTTCTCCACTTGTAAAAGATGTCAGAGTTCTTCAAAATGATCCACCGCATCTATTCTGTGTGACCACATTTCTAAACAACTGCTGTAAGCTTGGAGCAAAAACTCAGCACCGGTGCAGCAGACTAACAGACACATCTGTATGCAGGTAGAGTTGACTTGTGTTTCCCTGAGAGGCTGTGACAACTACAGCTGACCGACAGAGCTCCAACACAATCTCCAGACAGGGGACAGAGTGAAACAATCAAGTAAAAACAAGAATCGAACTCATAAAACAAGAAAGATAAACACGCCAGAAGCTATAAAAGACAAGGTAAAACCATAAACGAGTTGATGATTATACCGAGTCCTGTATTCCCGGTTGGCACCTGTGTGCTCACGATCCTTCCTTCACCTCCTCTCACCTCTGTGTCTTCTTCTCAATTCACTCCATTTAGCTTGCATTAGTCTTTACTCCATTTCATCTTGTTCCTGTTTCTTCCTGCCCTCCCCTTGACCTGCTAAATCTCTCCTCTTTTCTAATTTCTGGTTTTCTTCACTGCGTGGCTCTGTTCTCGGTCCAGCAATCCTCGCTCCACCTTTCCACTTCTTCCTCTTATTCCACACAGCGAGCAGCCGAGTCACTTTTCATTCATCCTGTCACCTATTACCATTCATCCTGCCTCCCGTCTCATCTTCCTTTCTACTCCTGTTTGAATGGCTGGTATTTCATCCCTTTAGACTCTCCTCCCCTTCTATCCTCTTTGACTCTCCGCTGCCCTTTCTCCTTCATGCTTTTAGTCTCCCTTTACTCCACTTTTATTATCACTGTTTCTCCAACCTACTATCCATCTCTTCTTCACCTGCTGTGGCCCAATGGTAGACATTTATAAACCCATGATTAAACCATCCTGAGAGCATCTGGTACACGAGGATCCTATAATCCCTCATTCTCTATGTATTTCCTCCGGAGTTGTTCTTATAGATGAAGTTTGGCAAGATAACATTTGCTTGATTTATTAAAAATGAGCAGGAGATATTACAGTGTACATCCTCTCTGTAATTGAGCCAGCTGTTTCATATCAGAGCCAGCTCTTCGGAATTCTGGCTCCTTCAAAGGATTTATATTCAAGTATTTATGTATTTCTGTATGCCAGTCCCTGCTTGCATTAAATCACTCTTATGCTTGTATTTTGTTCACAGAGATACGAGAATTCGTTGCTTTTCTTAGCAATTATATAAATTATCTGACGAATAAGCACCAGACTTTACCGCTCAGTTGATCATCTCGTCTTTGGGGAACAGAGTTGGTTCGTTGGCTTAAAGCTTAGTCTCTTATGGTCGTCATGCATCCTCAGTAAACTAAATACCTGAGGGGCTGATCAGTGTTAGCAGCTGTGGAAACCCTCCAGAGCTTCTGTGAGCTGCCTCTGAACTGCAGGCAGGACCCCCCCCCCCCCCCCCCCACCATCAGCTGTGTTTACCCCCAATCTGTTTATCATATTTTTAGTTCAACACATTCAGGCTTAAGTTCGCCAGGGTCCAGAACTTTGAGTCTGCCCATGTCACTGAGTTTGACTTGAATTGTGACATGACACAGCTGTTCCTTGGTTAAAATAAAAACAACCAATGGGCACTGCAGGGGTGACTTAATTAGCCAATCAGTGCCATGGGGAAGGACTTATGCCATTGTCAAGTTGTTGAAGACAAATGCTGCTATCAAGGTTGCTCTAAATCGACATCTCTTGTTAATATCGCTTGACATTGTAGTTTGTTTTACCTCCCTCTGCCCCACTCCTAAAATTCCTAAATCCTAAAACTTTAATTTCACAGATAAGAAACAATAAATTGTGAAGACAATAAAGCCTCAACAAAAATAACATTTTAAGTCTTGTGTGTGATTTATCCTGGCTTCCTATGAGCAGAGGAAATCTCTAATAGCAGCTAGGCTAATTTATGCAATGTAAAATGCTATAGGCTTGTGCTAATAACGTTAGCATGTTGTATTTATTTGGAAAACGTGTTTAGTATAAGACAGCTGTTTTGTCAGTGAACCTTATGTTACCTTTGTTAAATGCCGCTGTTGTCCCTGGCTTCATGGGTAGAGGAAAAGTCTGCTAGCTGCTAGGCTAATTCATACAATGTAAAATGCCATAGGCTTGTGCTAATAACGTTAGCACGTTGTATTTGTGGGGAAAAAGTGTCCAGATAAAGACAAGTGTTTGTCTGTGAATGCTGCGAGTTATAGTGAAGCTGATTTGTGTACTTGAGTTTGAAACTGTCTCTATTAAGCCATGTTTAATGTGTGTTTAATGTGTGTTTTGAATCAACTAAACTTTACAGCACTTCACAGAAACCTCCGTTGCCAACTAGTGTTTTGGAGGTGTAACTGCAGAGTGACACAGACACACCACCGCACAAATATAAATGCTCACAACGGTGTAGGCTCTGCACAGAGCTGACACACAAGTATAAGTCCACCTTAAGAGTGGATCCAATGTCAGGCTGAGATGGAAAGGGAGTGTAATAAGTTGATAATACTGTCATATTGTATGTCAGGCAACTTGTACTTATACTGCATGCATACATTAAGGAATCACAATCATCAAGATATAATGAAAAATGTGACTACGACCAGTGGTGATGAGTTTTATACTGTGGGCATCAACTAAAACATTTTATTCCCCACTGCTAGGAACCATTTCCATTTTTATCTCCGTCCCCGTCTGTCGTCAATCATTGAGTAGTTTTATGATTTTTATGGTTTAGTTTTGTCAGGTGTGAATATTTCCAGAGCATTTCCTCTCATTCTGGCTTTGTGGTGCCAAAACCTTCTATTGCTTCAGGCGCTGTGCTTTGTTGTTTCCTGATCAAAGAATCGCCTACTGTACGGCGGCCCTCTGGGGACGGCTCTTGAATTTACATATAAATATTGTGAATGCAGAAGTGAACACATTAGATGCAGGAAAAAGGTCATTGTTTGCTTTTCTGCCCTCTATTCTTTGATATCTGGCATTTTAAGGGCTAGATATCATACATTATCTAGCACATCTCAGATGTCATTAATACAGTTATAAACTCGAGCTCACCAACTATGACAGGCGAAGCTGAACATGGGTAGACTAGCAAATAAACCCACTGTATAGAGCTCAGTTTCAAAGCTAGAGCGCAGATACTGGTATCACATGAAACTAGGCAAGCTAAGGCATCTGTTGGTAATAATCATATCATGCTATCTTGTTGAGAAGGGGTTAAATAACGCTTCAAAATCTGAGTAGGCGAGGGAAGTAAGTGACATTGCCACTCAAAATAGTGTATCTGAATATTTCGGCATACTGGGGTCCCATGAATTAACACATGAATTAACACATGATATACTATGAATTTGGAAATGGTGATACATGAAGAGTACATTCATTTGTTCACTCATGGTTTGATCTGAATTTCTCCAGTCAAAGTTTGATTTAGTTTTCTTTAATTATTCATTGGAGGACTTTTTTTTGTCTTCTTGTTCTATTTTAAGTTAAAAGTAGAAATAGAACTGGTTTCATCTGAAAGATTTTTTTTCTCTGCGTTTTAAAATAACTGACTTGACCTTTTGTCCTTTCTGTCATATTGAGAATATGTATGCAAAACAGAGCATGACCTGGATGGGTCTGTGATGCTGGATTTGGAATTGGTTGTCACGGCAAAAACACACTAAGCTGCAGTGAGGTGTGGCTCGCTGCAATGATTACATTTTTCTGTAGCTGGGAGACGTGTTCATGTGTTTCAGACAGCTAGAAATTCTTTGTAACGTAGGTCAGGAGTTACAGGACTCTAAAGGGCGTTTACTGGTTGGCTGTGACTATTACCTTGCTGCAATTCGCCACTTAAAGTCAAACTATGCCCAACTTTTAGTCTGGCCGCACTTATCCATTGAATCATCAGAGAAGCCACTGCAGCTTTTCAAAGCCACTGCAGGACAGCTCGCTACAGGATGCACTTCGCTGCTGTGGTGGCGAAAAGGCCAAGAAATACTTGACCCTTAAGATCAAATTAGAAGCAAACCATGTTTACTAAAACTGAGCAACCCTGAATGGTCTCACTCTGGGGAGAAGTCTTAAAGCAGAGTGACCTGGCAAACATTGTGATGGAGAAACATTGTGATGGGGAAACATTGTGATGGGGAAATAGATGTCGTTGGCAGAACAAAGTGTAGAACAATGCAGAGTAAGATAAAGAAAAGCGAGAGTATTAAAAAAACAGCAGGAAATCACACCTTCACACACACACACACACACACACATACACACACATGGAAAGTTAGGTAGATGTTTATCTGAGAGGGAGTATAAGAATGTTCGGTGAACTGCTCTATGGGGCTGTCTCATTGTTGCAGTATGTGAAGTTGTAAGCCGTGTTGTCAATCGACCCCAAGTCATACGAGTCGTTTTTCAATACCGCCACCTGGTGTGTTTTTTGTGTTAGAGACTCCTCTGATTATTTGAAATCGTCTGTGTTGGTTTCAGAGCTAAGGGTCGGTGGTGGCGCTGCTGGATTGGGTGGAGATGAGGTGCACAATTTGGAAAATTTTGTCCCCCTGTCAATAATCCTTAATGGCTGGCCTGTTAAGTGTGAGCCTCAAACGCTACTTGCAAACACGTGTGCAGACACACCCACACCCCCCTTCAGCTCAGCAGAGAGCCCCCTCTCAGCTGTGCTCTCCCTCCTGGAGTATCTTGTGGGCTTTTTGTAGCCATCTGTGTGAAACCCAAAAACATCGCCATGAGGACTGTTGAAAGTGCAGATGTCAAGATACATTTAAGAGCAGATATGGCAGAGCTGTCTCTGAGGACAGCACTTGAGGGGGAAGACTTGGGGCAACAGGGGGGCGGTTTCCAGAGCTGACCGCCTGTGCTACGAAGACGATATGTTTTTCTCGCTTCACCCACAGCAAGCTGTTTTATTTTCCTGGCGTTAGTCTGCAGAGTGGAATCCCCAGTCCAGCAGACAGCAGCGTCATCAGCAAATTCTGCATCATCTTTGCTGGGGTTTGACATTTATCCCTGAAACTGAGGGGATTTGCTTGGACTGCATCTGACACGCTGGGTGTAGGTCAGGTTGAGTGTGCTGAACTTCTCATTTAATGGCTTGGCTTAAAACTATTGAAAAATTAATTAAATCAGACATTTAGTGGCCATTTTGAGTCTTGGATGGTTTACATGCAGAGAGAACTGTATTCAAATTGAGCCAGTGCTCAGCCTGCCTATTAGATTGCTGCAGTGTCAGTTCTACTTTATGTAACACTGTATGGTCTGGACTGACAGGAGAGCAGATAAGAGGACAAGAGAAGATGACTTGTGACAAGATATAAATCAAATTTAAACTCAAAATGTCAGTTACATGCTATGCACCTGCTTAACCATCAAACCTATCATATTCTCTTTGCTTCCTGACACTTTTGCAGTGGGATGATAGCAGAATACCATTTCAGAGGTCTATTCTCATTACCGTCAACATTATTATTATCATTTTGTTTACACACACAAGTGATGACAAGGACAAGATGATACATTTGTTTCCAAAGGCATAAATCCTTAATTTAACACAACACTGTGAGCACCAAAGATTTTCCAAAGTTCAATTAAGCTGAAGTGGCCAAAAAGTAAACACTATACAGAAGGAAATTAAAAGGAGGATGGAAAGATTGAGAGATAAAAAGGAAGGAGGAAGGACGTGGCACATAAAGAAGTGTTTCACAAAGACCTTTCACATCATCTGACGAGATTTCTTCCTAAAAACCTTCTTGGTGGAACTGATGGAAGATAAGTAAAGAATCTGTTTAAGAGAATAAGTGCCAAAATTACAAAGAAGCACGAAGAAGGACAAGGTTAAAGGACTGATTGAATCTGAAGTTGAGGACTCTGAAGGTGATGAGTCACCTTTTTACAGGCAACAAAGTTTAAAACACACACACACACACACACACACACACACACACACACACACACACACACACACCTACAACTGGGAGGTGTTTAGTACAGCTGCAGTCCTATAAAAGGTGATGACTGAACAGCCAAAGCCACTTCCATCATTAATCTTCAATCAAATCTTTTATCGGTGCAGAAGACTGAGCCACAGGCTGAGGCGCACAGCTGCAGAGGTAACACAACAAAGTTTTGCACACAAAGTTAAAAAATCAAAAGGTAAATGAAGCCAGAAAGTCAAAGTGCACCTGAACAACCCGCTTTCTGTATCTTTTGCACTTTAAAGAAACTGTTTCTGATCTCTTGAGAGAGAATTTGCAACAGAAGTAGAGGAGGTTCACTTTGTGATACGTGCCAGAAAGTAGGGATACTGTACACCTTAACGAATGATGAACATCCAGAGCATCCAGGTAACGTGTAAATTAGTCGGCAGAAGTAAATTATGGCACTATATGTTTCTGCAAACCACAAAAACACTTGCATGTTTCACATTTTTTTATATATATATCAACTTTTTAAAGCGACAGAATATAAGCTGACTCTGTCATCTCGAGGAGGAAGGGAAGGTGGATGGCAAGACACCTGCCAAGCTGCAGACCAACAAACAACTAAGCTGCTTGTGATTCAGTGAGTCACTGCTGTGTTTCCTGCGGCTTTTTAGCCTCCGAACGTGGGCGTTTTGTAGCCACTTGTCACTGTCTTTCCAGCTGCTTTTTTAGCCACCTGTTGCTGTTTTTGCAGTGGCTTTTTAGGCACAAAAAGCAGTTGTTTTTTGTCGAGACATTGCTGCTTTTCCTTCCCGAATGGTGGCATTGAAAGCAGTTATTTTTACTGAGACATCACTGCTTTTCCTGCCAGGATAGTGGCACGGGAAGCGGCTGGTTTTTGCCAAGATATAGCTGCATTACCTGCCAGGATTGTGCCTCCAAACTGGGTATATTGAGCCAGAACATGTTCTTTTCCTCACCATAAGCAGGTGTATTTTGTGTGTTAACCTCACCAAACGTCAACCACAACATTGTTGAAACATATCATCTATATTATAAAGTGTAAATGTAACATATCCATGGTTTGAAGAAACACACGATACAAACATCTTCTCTACCAACTGGTGCAAGTTGCATCTACTGTAGCTTAGAAGAACTTCCTTTGGTTGTTTCTGATCAAAAAAGGTACCAGACAGAATTCATATTTGTCAGCCTCCTCAGATCTAAACGGCCCAACAGCACCTTTCAGTTCGGCTCTCTGTAGTTACACTCTGGCTTTTATTAAACTTGACACAATGCCTGTTAAAAACTTTGTGCGGGTCTCAGAGGGACACAAAAAAAAAGACATGGCATGAGGTTAACGGCAGCTGAAGGCAGTCAGGCAGTACACACCATCCATCTGCTTGGGAGGGGTGTTGATGGATTTTGGGAGGTTTCCATTTCTCACATTGTGTTAGATTCATTTGGCAGGGACGCTCATGTAGATGGGTGTAAACAATTACAGTCCAAGCATGCAGACAAATGGATACAGAAACTGAAGTCAAGAGAAAAAACACTCCTCTGAGCTCAGTTATGGTGATATTTATAGCCAGACATTCAGTACCGTCTTTTCACATGGCTCTTTGTTCCAATTTGCAGTGAAGGAGTTGGACCGAGGAGATTTTCAATCAACTGTATCTCAACAGCTCAAAGCATCATGGGAGTGAGTGTCATATGAGAAGCCCTCTTCCCTTCCTGTGGTGCTGTGTCAGCCACAGGAGAGTTGGTCTAGTTAGAAAGCGGTAGATGTTTTGAAGTGTGAAGCACAATGTCCATTTGTATTTTTCATCCTGCTTGGTAAACTGGATGCTGAATACTTTCAATAAGGGATCAATGGCTCCTAGTCAACACACAAAAACCTTTCTGTGTGATAAATTGGTGGCTTTTAAAGGCTCGATATAGCACTGGCACTTTGGCAGTGACTTGCTGCATCAGACACCCACGATAAAAGCGGCGTCCGGCGGCATAAGGGGGAAACGCCGGGTCAAAGTATTCCAGATGTCCCTCTCCACACACTTTCCAGCTCCTCCTGGGGCACCGCGAAGCGTTCCCAGGCCAGACGAGATATATAATCCCTCCAGCGTGTTCTGGGTCTGCCCCGGGGCCTCCTACCAGTGGGACGTGCCTAGAACACCTCTAATAGGAGGTACACAGGAGGATCCTGATCAGATGCCCGAACCACCACAACTGACTCCTTTCGAGGAGCAGCGGCTCTATTCTGAGCTCCTTCCGGATGTCCGAGCTCCTCACCCTATCTCTAAGGCTGAGCCCAGCCACCCTTCGAAGGGAAACTCATTTTGGCCACTTGTATCTGCGGGACCAGACTAAGAAGACCTTGATGAAATGGCACATTTGGAAAAAGAGTACCTCTCCCAGAATGTCGACACTGGAGCCCCCTCCTTGAGCCAGACATGGGGGGGCGCCTCTTGTGGCTGGGGTCAGTCCTAACGAATGACATGGAGCAGCCGCCCCATGTGCCCACCACCCGCAGGGACTGGCAGGGGCTGAGTGCATCGACTGCATTGTGTGCTGGGTGGCAGGCAGGGTTGGGACCCAGGCGTGTTGACCCCTGGTGTCGCAGATTATGTCTTGATATAGAAATGTGAATAAACAGGAACTTAAGGAATTTAAATCCCAATTCTTGACCTTATGATCTCCTGTAAACTTGTGCGTCACTGCGTTGTGTTCAGGTTCTCTACATTCCTTCCATTTGTTACTACTGTTGAAGTATATTTGTTAATATTTATGAAAGATAATGGTCATGTTAGATTTTGTCTTTGTCCTTTTTTTGGCTTGATAATGCCATATATTTGTAAAATCCACCTTGTGCCTACCGGCTCTGTCCCTCACACATATCGATTTATCATTAGGCCCCAATCATAGTGATGGCCAAATGAAGCCTCATGAAGCGTTTTCGTTATTTTCTGAGCCCACTAGATGGCGCTTTTTGTTCAACAAAAGGTTGGAAGCTTCACTGAAGTGCCATTCTTTGAGCCTCTCTCTTTAAACCATTAGCACCATCTAGAGGGCTCAGAAAATAAAGAAAATGCTTCACGAGGCTTCATTTGGCCATCACTACTGAATTGCCATTCTTTGAGCTTCTCTCTTTAAAACATGATCGCCATCTAGTGGGCTCAGAAAATAAAGAAAATGCTTCATGAGGCTTCATTTGGCCATCACTACCAATCACACAGAAAGGGTTTTAGCAGCTGGAGATGCCTTTTTGTAATTGTTTTTAATGTGAATGAAGCTGATTTTGCGTTGGGATGCGCTTCGTGTTTCTGCGCTCTAAGCTCTTGGCATTTTTGCTGGAGCACTCTGTAGTAGTCGAGTAAAACAAAACTTCATCCAAAGCAGAGAAACGTCCAATGTCATCGCTTTTTTCGTCGTCTTTTTTCCCCCATCGTCCAATCGGATCATTTGAGATGCAGCGGGCCTCCCGTGGTGGTCATGACAACAAGTTTACAGTTGGTAAACAATGGAGGAGAAACTGGTGGTAGTGGTTGCTGGATACTCAGAGCTATACGGCCTCACAATAGACAGCAGGTTGTCAAACTGCCCTGAATCATCCTAAAATATGCCTGGAAACGTCCATGATGGAGGAGAAGCTCCTGGACCAACTGGTGGTACTCCCCATGATCCAGCCTCTTCTTTAGGGTCTCATGTACCCACACAGATCTCTGTTTATCTGCTGACAGCCTCTCACCCTCAACCAGAGCTACACACAGTACCCTCTGCCTATCTGTTTTAGTAACCAGCCTCTAATTACCTAACAGTCAATTGATTACAGGGGAGGGTTAGAATAAGGAGGTGAGTCTGAAGTCAGTGGTTTAATTCTGCTGTGTATATACATGAACTATGAAGTGCAGTATATGTTTGTATGTGTTTAGTTCTAATAGAAAGATACCATAATCAGGGCCAGTGAGTCGTGCAGTTCAGAAGTGACAGGACCTCACACACACACTTCCTCTTCTGTGTGTGTCTATGTGTGTGTAGTGCACTGCTTCGGGGCAAAGCGTGACGTTACACCACCACTTTGACATAATATAGATTAGTTTTACAAGAAGAAACAAAGAGATGGAGGGAATGGGGGATGAAGAGAGGGAGGAAGGAAAAGAGAGAGAAGACTGCACACAGAGCTGGAGCAAAAACGGAGTGATGGAGTGTGTGAAAGAGAGAGCCAGTGGGTGAGACAGAGAAGGATGGAGAAACAGAGCCGAGGGGGACGAATACACGGAGAGACAAAGAGCAGAAAAGAAACAGTGATAAAAGTAAAAGACGAACAACAATGACAAAACTGTATTGTCCCGCAGAGGATGGTCAGCGTGACACTTTACACACGCACACACACAAATGTCAGTTCTAAAAAAGAAAATGTTAGTGTGCTTATAAACAGGAACATTTGGATATCTACGACAACTCGGAGAGTCTCTGCCAACTTAGAGCTGAGCTTTGCCACTACACAGAAAAACTGAGATCATACTGCTCCTCACAAGCTGACTTTATAATCACTCCTCTTCCAACAAGTCGTGCCTACAAAGATTGGACACTGTTAACTGTGGGCTGGAAGCATGACACAAACAGGTTTCCAGTGTCACAGGCAGCACATTTTTACTTTATTTTCGATGGTTTGTCTGTTTGTTCATGTGTTCCTTCTTTGTTCACGTCGCCTCGTTATTAAAATGACTACAATCCACTTTTATGTCTCATCAAGCTTTCACAAGACAACTCATTACACAACATACTTGTGGATTCTGTCCTGAAAAGAAAGGAAGAGTTTTCTCTCAACACCTGCTTCCTTTACAATACATTTCTTCGATTTTCTCCCAGTGCAATGCTTGGAAAGCCTCAGCAAACACGCTCAATATTTCATGATGAGCAACCGCTCAATATTTCATACATAGTCAAACAGCACTGCTCACTCGTGCCCATACTCAGTATTAGAGCGAGCCTGTCCTGGCAAGCACTGCGTTCAAACACCAGTGAAAGAAGCACATAAAAATTTCAGAGGCGTCCATTTCTACTGTAAACAGAGCGGCCTGCGAGCCACCAGCGCTGAACAGCACACGGCTTTTTATTTTGGGAGCGATAGCCCATCTGTTTGATAACCATTTAATAATGCAGCATCAAATCATGTCTGTGTGGTAGAGGTGTACATGGGGACATAGGTCCTGACTCAATCTATTGAATGACTGCACACACACACACACACACACACATACACACGCATGCCTTTCCAACAGGAATTAGCTGAGATTTATTTGGATCGCATTAAAAAGCACATGAAAAAGCTTGTTTAAATGCAGCCAAGATGCACTTTAACGCCAGCACTTCAGCCCACCTGTGGAGGAGGTTAGAGACACATCTGGTGCAAATGCATCACCAGTGTGTGTACATGCACTCGTGTAAGTTTTGTTTCTGCAGAAATCCAAGCAGTGTTTATCAAACAGGTGGCAGAGAGTTGCATGCCTGTCACAGAGGATCGTTATGATGCTGGAGGATGGAGGATGGAGGACAGGTGTTCACTGCCAGCTTCGAAGGACGGAAATATTCTGACAGCGAATGATGTGCATGTCAGTGTGCATCCTGGCATGACATCGAAGGCAAGGTTGGCTTGCAAAACACTTAAAGCCAGTTGTACATAATCAAAGAGATGCATGGTTATATGGGGTGTAAAAGGGGACAAATATACACACATATACACGCTAAATATATATGGCTCTGATTCAGTCCTCCTCCCGTCACCCTGAACTCAATCCTGTCAGCTAAATGGATAAATCCCATCTTAACCTTTTCCCAGCCTCATTCCAACACTTACACTTCAAGTAAAGGTCCTTTTTTTTCTGCACACACATGAGGACGTACAGTTCTGACAGTGGCCGGCAGCTTTATCTTTCACCAAAAGACTGCTGTGAAATTAATAGATGGTGTCCACTGATAAGTTCACAGTCGGCGGAAAGAGACGGCTTCTCAGACCGAATGGCTGCCGCTGTCTGGACAATGCAGAGGGAGAAAATACTGGATTATTACTGGAACATGTAAATGAATAAATGCATTTACATTGACGAAAACGTGGCTACGATAACTTCCCCTAACCTTGAAGAGTCCCAAATATCTTTAAAAGTAATGAGATCAGCTTCCACTACAAGGTTGCTGGTTTCGAAGTAGGAAAAAAGCATTAGTGTGCAAGCCAAAAAATAAAGTATTCAATTCGATTAAAAAAATATATAAATAAATAAATAATATATGTTGGTAGAATAGGGATTAAAGGAAATCCAAGGTGACTCTTTCCTCTAGAATATCAGGGCAGTAGCAATGCATCTGTATTTTTAATGTTGCTGGGTGAAATACCAAATAAAGTACAAAAAAATAATATTTAAAAGGCAACAATATACTCTCAGTTTTGGGTTTTTCCTATCCTTGTTTTGCCCCAAAGCTGCTTTATTTCCCCCCATGAGGACACCCTCCTGATTCAGTTTCTAAATCCTCTCCTCTAAAGCAGCACCTTGTTCTTTTTCTTTTCACCACAGATTTCATTTAGACATAAGACCATGTGTTTCTGAGCCTGTCATCAACTGACCTGAACCAGAGGTCGTCCGATTTTACATCAGCAGTTGTGTAGTTTAAAAAACAGCTGGTGGCAAACTTTAATCATCACTGAAACACAAAGAGTATTCACATCACTGCACCTGTTTGTCCAAAGCTATCAAAATTCATTGTTTTTTAAGGCAGTGGGTCTTGGATGTCACACAGACTGAAACAAAAGCCCTGGAAAAAGCTAAAGGACTGTAGATTTATGTCCTGAGGATGAGCAATAACGAACTGGCAGCTGTGACACTTTCTGTAGAGACAGAACACAATATTATAACCTGAAAACTCAACACATTCTCACTCTGACCTCGACACATATTGATGTTTGATCACAGACTTTCCACGTCCACATACAATGTGCAAGGTACCCTGGGTGTGTTGGTTGTTGACACTCTGGGACACCGTGTCAACTTCAGCCTGTTACATGAATTGTCTTCTTTCAAAATTTACAGTTTGCATACAGTCTCTTTCAAAATAAAAGCACTGCATCTGTACAACACCACAACTTGATGTTTTTCTTCCTTCAACAACTAAAGCACATGGTTATGTTTAGGAAAAAACAACAGGGTTTGGCTTTCAAAACGTATGGGAAGCAAACACCGCTCTCCTGGGTGAAAGTCCGCATTTGTTAGACCACTCAGACTTCCACTGCTTTAACTTTTGTTCTTGTCCTGCCAGTTTCCCCCAGATGCCGCCGCAACTGGCCGTGTATCATGCCAACTTCAAAGGACAGCTTTTTTCGCCAGCGCCACATTTCAAGGAGGACAACGCTCCAGGTATGTGACAGTGTATATGCTCGCTCATCCCGGTTCATCGTCCTGCGGGCCCGCTTCCTTATCTCCACTGCCTCCATGATCCAGTGTTGTAAACGATTATCTATACTAACGCTGGATCATGGAGGCTGTGGAGATAAGGAAGCGGGCCCGCAGGATGATGAGCCAGGATGAGGGAGCAGATAGAGCTCGTAAGTTGCGTGTTTCCGGTACATGGGACCTTAAAAATCAATTTCTGATAATGTATTTCAATGGTGAGATGAAAATTATTTTCTGGTCCTGTTTGAATTGTGCCATGAATTTCACATATGTTGTTTGTGAATTTTTAATATATTTTTTCGTGCAAAGAAGGCTACAATTTAGCGGGAAGAAGTTTGATACTGTTAGGTTTTGTGTGAGAGTGCTTTGTGGACTACAGCTCTTCGCTGCTCTCGACGCGTATGATATACGTCACCACTCGTACTCGGAACATGGCTGTGTGGTCTGGTACACCTCACCGCCTTGAAAGAAAATTGAAAGAAAGAACAGCCGTTCTTGTTGGAATGGTGACATTCGGGTACAAAACACACCGGCATCTTCATCTGATGGCTCCGTAGATCGTGGCAGAAGACGCAGCAGCAGCACTGTGAGTTGAGAAGTAGAGGGAAAGTGTGATGATGTGACGTCACATAGGCGACATGTAGTCTTTCTCATTACGTTGTTTCTGCAGCCTTTAACTGACGGATCATACAATAAACTGTCAAACTCTTAACATGAAAAAATATTATTTAGACCCACACAAAACATTTGTGTAATCGAAGGCATTTAATGACTGGGACCAGAAAATAAGAATTTTCTCTCCATTGACTCCCATTCATATTTTCCGAGCCTAGAGGTCCGATGGGGGTCTACCGGAAGGGGCGTGACTTACGAGCTCTATGCGCTGTCACATACCTGGAGCGCCATCCTTGAGAAAACGACCTGACAGCAGGAGGCGTGGCCATCCTGTTAAATTTGACCGGGCGACTGATATAAAGCTTTTGAAGAAGACGGAAGACACCCGTCGAAACATGTCGAGGTAAAAACAAACTATCTTGTCTGATATAAAACAAAAAAGAAAAACGCTAATTTAACACTTAGACAGAATGAACTTCTATGGATTACTTTCTGTGTGATCGGGGCCTAAGGGGGGTCTATCCAACATTCAGAGCATATGAGTTGTCACGGACACGGTTCTCATCATGGAGGTGGCTGAGCCAGATGCTAGCAGCTAATGGTGCTAAGTCCATAAACAGGGCTTGACAACAGTACAGTGCTGACGGAGCTAACTGTGGGGAACTCTAGGGTGGGCGCCACGCTTCTGCAGCACCTCCGGACTGGCTTAGCAGAACAAACCACAGGGAAGCTCATATTATAACACACATAGGTAACATGATTTCATTTGCTGCTCTGGACACCATTACTCCACTATATCTTTACTATAATATATCTATGTATTACTCAATTACATCTTCACTTTATCTTTAGGCTATCACTGGACAATAGCTAATCCTGGGAGAAGTGAGTGTCCACAGAATAAACGACCACCACTTACTATAGAACATCCTGTGTGTGTACACAAGCACGCTGTATGTTGTGAGTGTCCATACTTGTGATTATGCAGATTCGGGGTCATGCCTGCATCTGTGTGCATCAGTATGAAACGTGCCTGCAGCCATGATTGGCTTCCAAGCTGACCTTTTCTCCCCAGCTCTGACAGCTCCCATTAAGACATAACAAAGGAGCAGATTTCCTCAGCCCCAATCTCTCTCCCCCCATCTCCTTCTCCTCCTCCTCGTCACCGCAGCCTTCTCCTCCAATATTCATCAGCACCATCAGCGCTTAGGGAGGTTGCCCCCTCACTCTCTTGGATATCTTCTTCCCTCCATCTCTCTTTGTCTTAGTGCCCGTATCTCTTCCGTGATCTCATCTCGCTGCATCTCTGTCTCTCTTTTTACCCTTTCTGAATCTCTGTCTTGATCTTTCTCTGCCTCAATTTCTAGCGTACTCTATCCATTTCTCCCTCCCCTCGGACACAGAGGGAGCTTGAAATATAAATGCAGCAATGAAACACTTCACAAGCAACTGCTGTGGGGCTGCTGACATACGGTCCGCACACTCACAAATGCAAACGCGTTTAAGTGTTAATCTAGAGCACAAGGAGACTCAGAGTCCACTCTCAGCTTAGGTTTAAATCTCCTCTCTTTTTGTCAGAAAGGCTGCTTTCATCTACTCGTATTCAGACTAGAGATAAAGTGGTCTTAAGTCCGGAAACTGCAGCCCAACAAGAATTCAATAGGGGATTTAATATACGTTGACGAAAGCAAACATCCATGGGAGACATCACTTTTTGGGAGACACTGTTGTTAATAAAATGCCTTCACATTCTGTTCACATACACCGGTTGCAGAGTACATGTACAATATTGATGGGACTTAGCGCAGAGCTATAGCTGCTGTTCATGTGGCTTTAAAGAGATCTGAGGATGCCATCATGCATTAGTTCAAACTATGGAATCAGGCCACTTGAATAAAACATGCTGGTGTGTGAAGCCACAGAGGGACATACATACACATGCTCAGTGGCAGACTCGTGGTGTGTTCTGTGTTTGTGCAGCCAGCTTCGGAGACATTTAATGTATTTATTCTTCATGCATATTTTATAACTGTTCTCTGTCATGTTAGTGTTTACAGCAGTCATGACTGTGATTGATATACGATGCAGTCATATCAGGAAAAGCTTTATTTAAACTCAGAGCGCTCGTAAGAAGATCTTTGTGTTTAGATTCTGTACACCGTCCAGTTTCCAAAGGTCAAGTTTTATATTTGATATATTTTTACTAGAAATCAGATCAATCTTCCGCTGTCATCTCGCAGAGAGGTCAGGAAGGAAAGCGGCACAGAAGATGGTGGAAGGAATGGATAAAAAGATCCGTCCGGATGCTTCCCACGGATGGATGGTCACGCTCTCTAAATATGAGCTGCTTGACCTGGCAATCATCATGTACAATCCACTGTTGGACAACAACTGCTTTGCATATGTGCAGCTATCACACTGAATCACAGAGCGTGTGCATGGGCAAGATTTCACAAGATCATCTGTGCATGTTAAACAACAGTTGTGTGCGTGATGACACATGTAAATCAGAGCTTGTGAGTGTGTACTGTATGTATGCACGTATACACCGTGGCCTGTTGTCATCTCAGGTAGTGGTTTATTGGTTAATGATTAATAATAAATTAATTACAGATTAATACAGCCTATTTTCATCCCCAGGTCGTCAAATACCAGCACTTTGTCACATCCCTCAGTGTGTAATATCGATGCCAAAGACGCCCTTTTGCGTCTTTATGAGGCGCGTTGGACTTTCAATTAACTCCAATTTAAACAACATTTGGCATCAGAGGAAAAACACTGAATTTGTTGAAAAAGTTATTTAAAAACAGGCAGCAATTTGTTCAAATGGGTGAATACACATCATCATGTTCTAACATCACTTGTGGTGTACCCCAGGGGTCAGTACTGGGACCTAAAATGTTTCTATTATAAATTAATAACTTATGTAAAGTTTCAAAAACATAAAATTTTTTGTTTTGTTGCAGATGATACCACTATTTTGTGCTATGGAGAGGATTTACAACATTTACAGTCGCAAAATTCGACAGACTAAAATTATGTTATTTGGAAATTGAAAAATTGATACGCAAGTGCAAATTAAGATGTGATAAGTGTGTGAAAATGCATTTCTGGGAGTGATACTGGATCACAAAATCAGCCAGAAACCTTAAATAAGTCACATTCAATCAAAGCTGCCAGGGAGCACAGGGAGCACTGCAGTTATGGTAAAATCAAGACACATACTACACCATAAATCACTATATATCATCTACCGCTCACTTGTTTTACTGCATCTTCATTACTGTCTGGAGGTCTGGGGTGACACCTATAAAAGCAATTTATATACATTACACATATCACAAAAAAAGCAATTTGGATTTGACATAATGTTGGATATAGGAAGAACACAACTCAGCAGTGGCATCAGCCATTGAAAAAGCCGTTTAAGTCAACCACTAGTTTTAAGGGATTCTGAGAGAAAGGATCACCTGTGACATCATCTGTAGCACACACATAAAGGCACACACACACACACACACATACACACACACACGTCCCGTGATTCCTCTGGGATAGGTACATGGGTACAAAGCCTGTCTCTTTGTCTCACAGCCCATTGCTTCACTAAGCACCATTCTAATTCACAAATTATTATCCAAGTCACTGACATCCCAGAAACACTTGGCGCCCATCCACGCCACACACCGATTCACACATTATCCTAGCGTACATGGTGTGGATGCATGAACGTAAATGTGCATGAATGAGTCTGGAAAATCCTATTTAGCTTTTCTGAGAAACCAAATCCAGGAAACAAAAGCTCTGATGAGGTGTTATGATCATGACAGAGCTGATGCAGCTGGACTGCAGTGGAAGGGAAGAAAGGAAGAATGTAAAGCAGGTGTGAGGTCACATTCACATTCAGTTTAATGTCTGTTGAAAGCCAATGACAAATGTTGTCTTTGATCACATATTTCCTTGTGTAAATGAGGCAACTTTTCAAACTTAATTTTCTCTTGATATGTTCAAATATGGATTCAGAAGTTTGGGATATTTTATTAACTGAAAAAGGATTAAAAACAAATTTAGTGTTACTTTCTAACAAACCCAGCCTGCTCCTGATTTAAACTCAAAAGGTCCCCAGGGGTCAGTTCTGGGTCCTCTGTTGTTTTCTATTGACATGCTTCCTCTGGGTCAGATAATCCATAAATGTAATATTAATTTCCACAGTTATGCGGATGACACGCATATTTATGTTGACTGCTGTCAGTGTCTCTCAGACACTAACTGCAGGATGTCACAAAACTTCCTCCAGCTCAATGAGTCCTGCATGCCTTTTTTTGGCCCCCGAAACCTGACCTCTGACTTTAAAAAAGAACCTTGGAAACCTGTCCTCCGATGTCAAGCATTCTGCCCACACTTTGGGTGTCATCTTTGACTCTGAGCTCTGTTTCAACATACAAATAACCAAGGTTGGAGCCTATCCTAGCTGACATTGGGCGAGAGGCAGGGTTCACCCTGGACAGGTCACCAGACTATCACAGGGCTGACAGATAGAGACAGACAATCATTCACACTCACATTCACACCTACGGAGTCACCAATTAACCTGCATGTCTTTGGACTGTGGGAGGAAGCTGGAGCACCTGGAGGAAACCCACGCTGACACAGGGAGAACATGCAAACTCTGCCCTTCAAGTTGCACCTTTGCACATTTCACATTGCAGCTTTCCTTGAATCAAATCCAACACCTGTCCCGCTATCCGAAGTTCCTTGTTACCTTCAGAATACTAACTCCTCCAATTATATCTGACAGTGGTCCGACTACCTTTAGTTTATTCAGAGGACACAAACTGCACTTTTTAAGAGATGTGAAAAATTCCAAACCACTCAGATCAAGAGTGGCAAAACTGAGTTTCACAAATTGATGAGATGATGTGGTGAGTTTAAATGTGGCAGAGGATGACTGTGGGATGAGTCATTTCGGTGTCGAGAGATCTGCTGGAGCGTTTACAGTTTAGGCGCTGCTTCTGTTTGGCATCAGGTGCAGCAGGAAGGATGAATGTTTTGATATCTGTTACACACACATCGTGTCAACGTCCCATGTACTGTATCTGTAAGTGTCTTATGTCCGCTGGCATATTACATGACAACAGCCACAGTCCTACTTTACTGTGGATTAACTGTATCTCTGTTTTACTTTGATGTAACAGTTAAACTCCAACAACTGAGGATTATCATATAGAAACACTGTGACTGATTTACTGTACATCACATAACATATACTGTCAAGAAGGTGTGTTTTTAGAGTACACTGTGTGTTGTCAGGAATCTGTATTTCATGACAGTCACCACTGTAAGGCAGGGGACCGAAAAGTAGGTTGAAGTTAAGTGCATGGCACGTTCTGTCGGGAGTTACAGACTGAACACTCGCTGGTTATTCCTGAATACACAGAACGCCTTTTATTACATGGTGTCCGAAGTGGGAAGGGGAAAACCTTGGACAAAGATGGCAAAGTTTTGACCGCTGGAGAGTTTTTGCTTTGAGAAACCCGCCCAGTGGCCTAAGTGAAATAAACGTTCACTCATTACAGGACTGCTACAAAGCTGGACAAAGAAGTTGGCACAGTTCAAGAAAGCACACTGGTGTATGCGCTTGGAAAAGAAGTAGAGAACATTGTTAACTCATTCACCTATGGAGAAGATGAAGATGGCAGTAGTGAAACTCGATGCATACTTCATCCCGAGGTGCAACGTTATTCATGAACGTGCATGCGTCAACCAGCAACAGCAGCACACAGGAGAACGTGCAGAGACTTTTATTCGTGCACTTTATGAGCTGTTGTAGCACTGCGATTTGGGAACATCCTGTGAGGAACATGTTAGGGACAGAATTGTGGTGGGTAAGGACCTGTCGCAGAGGCTACAGCTAATCCCTAACCTCACTCTGGAGAAGACAATACAGGAGGTAATTGTAAGTGCTATATCGTAGGCAACTGGACTTGCTTGCGTTTCTTGAAGACGGTTGTAAATGACTGTCATTTAGAACTGAAGAAGCTTCTTGGATGAGAGGCGAAATGTATTCAAGAAGCACAAGCAAGTCCAGTTGCCTACGATATAGCATTTAAGATTACCAGGGCCTGGATGACTGAGAATCTTCACCGACAATATCGGAGGTACTTTCCGTTCACTTCACTTCAGGGAAGGGCTGTTTGGAAAGTACCTAGCACGGGACTGAAAACATGAGGCTTGAATTTTTTTGCACAAGTTGTGTGGATGTTTGTAAATGGCTGCTTTGATGTAGCTTTGCTGTTGTTAAATGTGGACTCCTGTGACTACAATTCATCATGATTTTTCTCCATTTCTGAATTCTTAGTCCACCTGAGGCCGGTGAGAAAAAGTTTTCTGTAACATGAGTGAATAACAGATCTGCAAATGCTCATGTGGGGGTGAAGTGCTCCTTTAATGTACAGTCCCAAACTTACAGGAAGTCAAATCTCTGCAAATTTAAAGCCAAGTATAAAATGACACAGCAGAAATTCATATTCTTAAAACGGATTTAGGAACACACACTAAGTACACAACAATGCAAGGATCAGCTGTGGACGGGCTGTGATGACCCAGAAACCAAACTGAATCTTTGTTACTGTTTGTCACTTAATACCTGTCTGCAAACCTGCACACCTCCACCTTCCTACCTTCCCCTCACTTCCTCTTCTTGTTTGTATCACAGAACAACAAGCAGCTGTTGTTGTGGTAGTCATGCTGGCTAAGAAAGCAGCACCCCAGCTAAGCCGGGTCAATACCATGTTTAATATCACATTCCTTGACTTTAGAGGTATCATTCAAGGGACGCTTCCTGGTGGGGATGTCCTATATTTGCATCCACGGTCACCCCTCTCTCTGCATCCCTTCCTCCCTCACTTCCTCTGCTCCTCTTCCCCGCCATCCCCTTTCTGCCTCCTCTCACCAGAAAATACAGCTCTCTCAGTTGGGTGACAGAGGCGGGGTGCATATTAAGTCCTCTCAGAAGGTTCCTTAATCCCAGCCAAGCTGAGCCGAGCCAGGAAAACATGCAGAGGAGATAGCAGTGTGATTTTCATTTTTTCCACAAGCTTTGCTTGTCATTATCAACACCTCCACTTTGGTGAGGGCTAAGCTCCTCGTGATGGCACACACACTCTCTCTCTCACAAACACACACACTCTCTCTCTCTCACAAACACACACACACACACACACACAGTCACTATTCAAAAATATACAGTAACCACATGAGGAAATAAAGTCTTCATATCCACAGAGAAACTGAGGCTTAGAAAAAGGAAACCACACATGACACACGCTCCACCGCCATTTACAAACTACCATCATGTTACAATCACTGCTGCTCATCCAAACATACAGCACACTGGTGGGTGGATGCATCTATCTTGACATCATCCTGCAACAACTTGAAGCACAACATTTGATTCTTCTAAGTAAATCCACCTGGGTAAAAATGCAGCAGTAGTTCAATAATGTAGCAGGATGTGGACGACTACAACGGCCACTGACTGTACACACTTATAGACACACAACTCACAGCTGGCAGGGAGAATAGTGTGTCTTTGCAAATCGCTTCAGGCATGTTGTACAGTACAGGGTGTGTGGGAGTCAGGGAACGCCACAGTTACACTACCTCACCCTCCCTCGACGTCCCAGCATCTCTCCCTCTGTCTTCCCGTTCCCTTCATCCTCCCTGCTTTAGGTACCAGGCTCTGCTTTGTATCATTGAGGTGTGAGTATGTGAACTGCATGTGTTGGGACTCTTGTGCTTTTGTCTGCAGGGCACTCTCCTCCCTCAAGGCTGTGAAGGATCCTACTGATTCTGCTGCAGTCTAATTTGGTCGAGTCTGTTGTTGTAGTTCTGTCAATGCGACTCTTTCAAAATGACAAAAAGCTACATTTCACAATAATTCACTAGAAATGATCTGAGTAAACACAAGCCTTTGTTTCTATCAAGCAGTTCAGTTTGTTGTGGTTGGTACCAATAAATTGTTCCATACAACACCTTCTCACTCCGACCTCGTCACATATTGACGTACTTGCACATGGACTTTCCACGTTCTCATACGACGTGTTTGGTACCCTGGGTGTGTTGGTTGTCGATGTTCTGGGACACTGTGTCAAGTTCTGTCTGTCACGTGCATTGTCTAATATAAAGAATGTGACAAATAAAATATAAAGCCGTCCTTTAACGTACGATACACAGCTAGATGCCGTTATAGTTTAACAGTGTTGACCACGACAGGGGGAAACACAGCGGCACAAGAACGAAAGGGCGGGTGGGAGAGGCGATGGATGTGTCCAAAAAACCATGAGTTTCACCCTGGAGAGTGGCGTTTGCGTTCTGTAGCCTTATAAAGCCAAACCCTGTTGTTTTTTCCTGAACCCAACCACTTGTGTTAGATGTTGACGGAAATAAATATAAATTTCGATTGTTCCGGCGTAGTGCTTTTATTTTGAGAGAGACTATGTAAACGGTAAATTTCCTGTGAACACGGAAGTGTATTTTGACAGAAGACAATACATGTAACACTTGAAACAGCGTCTCAGAACTAGTGATGGCCAAATGAAGCCTCACGAAGCATTTTCTTTATTTCATGAGCCCACTAGATGGCGCTTTTTGTTCAACAAAATGTTGAAAGCTGCCATTCTTTGAGCCTCTCTCTTTCAACCATGAGCGCCATCTAGTGGGCTCAGAAAATAAAGAAAATGCTTCGTGAGACTTCATTTGGCCATCACTGCTCAGAACATCAACAACCAACGCACCCAGGGTACCTTGCACGTCTTATCTGGACGCGGAAAGTCCGTGACCAAACGTCGATATGTGACGAGGTCGGAGTGAGAATGTGTTGGTTTAAAAGGTCTCCGGACCTGCAATATTTTGTGCCAGAAAAGTCATGTACTGCTCTCTTACGTTTTACTTTAGATAGACAGTGCATGATTGTAAAGACACTCCACTCTGTTTCTGTAGTCCCGCCAAGAGTGATCTGTCTTCTCTCCAGCTGATCGTGTCACATCAATTTCAGAAGACCGATTCTCCCAGTTGAACTTTCATCCATGTCACATCAATAATTTACACCTATCAACTTTGAAGTTTTGAGTAAGGACCTTCAGTATTTGGATCAAGCAGACTTCAGCAGTGAAACTCTCATGTGGAAATGTTCATTCAGCTGTCTTTCCAGTAAAAGTTGCAGACTGAGGAAACTGAATAGTTGGAAACAGCATCATTTTTGCCATGCAGAAGTTTTCTCTGCAAACTTACTGGGATTCTGAACAGGTTTCCTCTGACAGCCTGAGCCTATTATCTCTCTACATACAGAGTAAACAATCCATTACAGAGTAAACAATACTGTCAAGGAGGTGACTGCAAGAACATCACATCAAATGGGCCTCTGTGGACTAATGTGAGTCAGGCGAGGGCCCTGGAGATAAAAACTTTGCCCTACCTATTACTTTCTCCACAGCTATTACAACATATACATATTTCTGTCACAAAGTTGAAGAGGCAAACTGCAGAGCTGCTCACTGAGACGGACACCTTATGCATAGTGTGGCTGTATCAAAGGCCGATATTACGGAAACAGTATCTAGTTAATAACTGCTGGCATAACAGAGAGGACGTCCATATATGGTCAAAGACACTGTAGATTTGTGAGGGTGGATTTTCTCTTTAATTGCTTTAAAAAACATCTCGTGTAATGTGGATCCACGGCTGCGTCCTATTTCTGGGTTTGCCAAACTCTTGCATAACTTTTAACACTGGCAGCAGGTACATTTAAAACCAAGGGTGCTTTCAGGTGTCAAACAGGGCCTGTCTGAAAGCTGTGTAGGAGGAAGAGAGAATGAGAGAGGGAGAGAGAGAAAGGGAGAGAGAGTGGAGTGGAGACTGAGCCAAAATTGGATATCTGACTGCCAGTCTGTATCACGACTACATACTCTGCAGAGTAGGTGAAAATGTGCTCCCTGTTTGACCATTGATCCATGACTCCTGGATGTATGTGAGAGACGGGAGACAGTCCGATCGAACCTCAATTTGTGTTTGTGTTTCTGTGGATGTGCGTACATACAGCCCGAACCACCTGTTTCTGGTCAGCGTTCTGTATGAGATACAGCACTGATGTCAGATGGACTTAAATTATAGGCTGCAGGCTTGATTGCTGGGCTTTGCAGCATCACTTTGAAATCTAATTTGACTTCAAATTTGGCTGAATGAACCAACAATCGGCCATTATACAAAGAGCAGGCAAGCAATTTAGCTGCAAGATGCAATCACACACCGGACTGTGCATCAATTTCTTTGCAACCGGGAACCCACTTAGCAATCCAAGGCAATCTCATGGAGAATATGTGGTGGTTATGTTTGAGTAGAAGCTATATCATCACTAAAATCTCTCCTCTTCTACCTTCATCTAAGTAACTCTGAAACTGATACTAGGACACAACAGAAGTCATAGTAGTAAGAAAAGCCAAAGCTCTGATTCTGACAAAAAATACTGCCCCAAAATGTCTAGACGAGCCCTAAAGCTCATAGTAACTGTGTTCTGCTGCATTTATTTTGCTTTTTAAGTTTCTCTAAGGTCCAAAAATCAACTCTCTCGAACATAGCTTTTATCAAAACTAACTGGTCTATTCGATTAACCCTTCAAACCCTTCGACGGCCATGGGATATCGTTGTTTGCATGATCCCATTGACATAGTCCTTAAATTAGAACCATAGCTAGAACATCCATTCTTCCTTTTAGAAAGGCCTCTGTCATCCACATCATCACATCATGACCTTATGTCACTTTACCTTACAGAAAAATTGTAGTATTTTGCTGTAATGGTCACTGGAGATCCTTGTTTGCATCCTGTATATATATCGATCTAAATTAAGAACCATAGTATCTAGAGCATTCATTCTTTTAGCAACGGAAAGCTAAGGCTTCTGTCTTTCCTGTCACTGCATCGTTACCTTAAGTAATTTCACGTAACCTGCTGTGCAAACGTAGTTTTTCGCCGTAATTTCTCCGGGAATTTCCCCATAATGGCTGCAGATCTTAGTTTATATAATCATGTATATATCATTCCTAAAACTAGAGCACTGGGAGAGCGCAGACCTCCGCCAAGCAGCTTGGATTTCCTGCCATTTTATTATTTTATCCACTTCGCTTCAACCGCACAACCGTGTGTGTGTGTGTGTGTGTGTGTGTGTGTGTGTGTGTGTGTGTGTGAAAGTTGAATTTGAAACTTGTAAAAAGATTATTATTTTAGGCATAATAAAGCAAGTTGAGTAACCTCTGAGAAGCCTATCTGAATTTCTGTCTTTGAGAGAAATTATTTTGTAATATAAATGAATTTTCTATCCATACATATAAACTTTAAATATATTAAAACTATAAGGCATCTTTGAGTAAACTGCGAGTATCATTTAAGTAGGCTTTCTCGTGGCCGGGCCGAGTGTCCTCTTTTTTGGAAATCAAAATATGGTCACCCTTTGAAAATTTCATCAAAATCCGCCAGCGAAAACATAACCTCCTTGGCGGAGGTAATAAAATCCATAATAGTTAGAGCATCCATTCTTTTTGCACCAGAAAGTTAAGGCTTCTTTTGTGTCATCATGTTGCACACTCATAATGACGTCACTGCTCTGTTACATGTGGTGCAAAACCATGCGGAGACATTAAATGGCACCAGAGGACTTGATGATAAATCTATCACAACGCCTTTAAACTATAACTATATTTCAAAAATTAAATAATGTACATAGTTCAAATAACTTATGGAGTGTTAAGAAATATTTTGTTTATGCTCTGCATTTAAATTTCTTTGGATCGTTATTTTTTGTGTTCCTATTTTGTAAAATCTGATGATTTTTTTTATGAGTCTCGTGTTCAATACTTTTCAATAATCACTTGGCACTGGCCGACCATTTCCATGGCAGAGTTCAAAGGGTTAAAGGGTCAGATCACTCTTAAATTAAAATTCCACCTGTCACCTGTGGTGCTGTTTATCAGTCTAGATTGTTTTGGTGTGAGTTGCCAAGTGTTGGAGATATCAGCCGTAGAGATGTCTGCCCTCTCTCAGATATAATGGAACACCAATCAGATCACCACGCAGAAGGAAGCGTGCATCTGCTCATGGACAAGCGACTCCTGCTGGTGACAGCGCGAGATGCAACTCAATCTAGCTCAGTGGTGCTAGGTCAGCTAGCAGTAGATGCTTCCTTCTGCACGGTGATGTGGTTGCCGGGTGTAGTCCAGTAGAAAGAAAATAGTTCCTACGTGAAACTGCTCACAACAAGGTCTGTGGATTATCTTGAGTAACCAGGTCATGGTTTCTTAAAAGAGACAAAAGTTAATGTTGATAATATTGATCTTGATCTTGATGGATGTTTCTATTGTGGATCTTTGAGCCTTACAGTAACAGTCTTTACACACCGACTGCCCCACTGGTGAAGCTGACATGATATAAAGTGACTCCCTTTAGCCTCGAGTTACAGCAGGCCAAGGAATAAACCAACAACAGCATGAAATCAACGCTTGATCAGAAGAAGATCCAGTTGTCAAATGTTCTTATAACACTTCTACAGTTCTTCAAAGAACACACTGCTGATTTGCAAAAAACACTTTAAAGCCTGAAGTCTTTTGCTGGACATTTTCTTACTGCCCAACTTTGCCACAAAGTAGACAGATGGGCTGCCTCCACTCTTTATCTATGAGCTCATCTCCTTTTGCACCACCCTGGAGAACAAAGTGTAAAATTCAAAAGGTCACCACAACAGAATCCAGCCTTGTTTTCTGGCGAGACGTACAAGAAAATGTGATTTTAACTACGACATAAAACTGACTGATGTAAAATCTGCAGTAACTTCATAAAGCCATAAATTGTTCTGAAATGGCTTGAAGCTGTGAGCTGACTGGAGCTTCACAGATAACAATCTTGGCTGTGTAGTATCTGGCACCAGGGAGGAGATTATCCGGGCGTACAAAAATAAAAATAGATGCAATACTTTTAACATATTTTGAACGGTTTTTCTGACAAATCAAAATTTCTCTTTGAGTTTGAGGAAAATCTGAGATGCTACTTCCTTGTGCCTGCTACAGTCTTTACCATCCTTGCCTTAGTCTTGTCCTTATCCTTATCTAATACACACTTCCCTCTCCTTACACAGACACTGGTTCCTACACTTTGCCCCCTTCACATTTCTCCACACCTTTCCTCCGTCACCTCAGTTGTCCCTCTCTGTCTCACCTCTCTCTCTTCGGTGGGCAGACGCTGTGGGTGCTCTCTCGCCTCCCACCCGCGGCGGCAAGAGAGTGGCAGGCCGGGCGGGCGCGGCATTAGAGCAGCCGGGCAGCAGGAAGGGCGGCAGCAGTGATCGGCGGCTTTGGTGAAGGTCGACTGGCGCAGGAAGACGTTGAGGAGCTTGAGCAGCGACGGCAGGACCATGGTCCTCAGCAGCAGCTCACCGCAGCGGGGTCAGGGTCAGGGTGGCCCCCTGGGCGTCTGTGACCACGCGCCGCGCAAACCCACGTCAAGACTTCACTATTTGGTGTCGCGAGGAGGAGGAGGAGGAGGAGGAGGTCACTGTGCAGAGGCAGCCGAGGAGGCGTAGTGTGGCAGAGAAGAAGTCTCATGCCTGGAGTCGCTGTCAGATGTCACATTAAAGATGGGTGATCACCCTGTTCCCCTCCTTCTTGGGTGAAGCCCATCCTCTGCGTTCTTCTTCCGCGTAGGCTCCTGCTCCCTGAAGCTTATAAATGGAGGAGTCGCAGCGGTTCGGTAGCCTGTTAAACATCCAACTATTCAGCAGCTTCCAGCCTGATGCAATTGAAACTCAGCCTGCCTTCTGTCTCTGCTCTGCCTTCCCTCTGCACGGCTCAGTCAGTCATGGATCAGTCCTCAGCTGGCCCACGGCTCCTTATTAAACCACCGCCGGCAGGACTTTTTTTTATTTTTTCCTACAACATCTCAATGAGTTTCTTCGACTGTCCTCCCCCCCACAGTGCTGCGGCTGACGGCTGCTGTTAAGTCCTCTGAATCATTGAACAAATCAACATGAGGACAACAGAGGAGAAGAGGAGGAGGAGGAGGAGGAGGATGATGAGGAGGAGGAGGGGAAAAGAGAGACGGAAGACGGCAACAGGAGAGTTAGGAGTTGGAGAGATGGAGCCGCGATGCCGTTCAGCTGTGGCTGGTATTACTACTACTACTACTACTCCGAAAAGAGAGTGGTGGAGACAGAGGGAGAATTACAGGAGGAGGGAGAGAGAGACAAAAGGAGCGTGCTCTGGGAAGTGCTTCGCAAAGAGGAAAAAAAAAACCCTGCACAAAAGAGATGAGATGCTCTGTTGAGGATAATCAGAGAGGAAGGAGAAAGGGGGGATACAGATGGGTGGGCTATGGTGGAGGGCGGGGGGCAGAGGGGAGAAGATAATGGCACATATCTGCATACACAGGCAGTGTGGTGGTGTTATAACTGCTGGTATTTTGTGATCATTTTATTTAGTCCACCCGAGGGGCTGGAAAATATCGTGGGCACACCTCGCAGTATTATGTAATCTAGTGCAACAGCGCTACAAACTGTGGGATGGTCGAACATAATCGCGGAGCTGAGTCAAAACCTTTGAGAGTGTCCATGAAGAAATGGACTGGACGAAATTATACAAAACAATCCCTCGTGGACTGTATGTAACAGAGACAGTTTTATAAACACACTGAATACAGAGAACAGAGACACATTATTGATTATAATATCTCTTCAATGTAGCCACAAACAACAAAGTGACATTAAACCACCAAAATGACCATCTGTATATCAACTGACCCTTCGCTAAGTCGTGTATTAATGACACTCGTTACCTGGAGAGGTTGGAAACAGATATACATTTCTTCCCTGTTCCAAAACCAAAATCAGACCCTGAAAAGTGTAGGGTTAGCTAGCTAGCTCCTGAAGATATAGCCTACTGAATGTATGCACATGCTGCTTTTGCTTTTCAATGATTATAACAGTGAAACAAAGACCGACCCTGCTGTACAGGAACCAGTGAAGGGAAGCAGGGAGACTTTGCTGAGATTCAACCAGCTCTGTGTCATCACAAGAAGCCAAACACTGTTCATGTGCACACACTGTGATGCCACACAGCTGGTTGAATATCAGCAAAGTTTCCCTTTATATTCATTGTCTTGTGTGGCGATCAGCAGTGATGTGGTGGTTCACTTTTACACTGTGATCTGTAGCCTATAGTTCGGCTTTAGCTTCTAACTATCTTTGTCTTTTTAACCTGTTGTTGCTGCTGAGTCAGTTTGACATCCTGGATATATCCTTCAAACACAGACTGTAGACCCCTCTGTCTGCTTCTCTCTGGAATCACTGCTTCATTTTTCCAAAAATATGATCATATTTATTCAGGGAGTGCAGTTAGTTACAGTGTGGGCTCCATGCTTACTCTGACAGCTTGTTGGACCATCACAAAGGGGCGGGGCTTAGGGAAAGGTCAATTTTTTTACCTGGTTTTTCTCACACATCTTGAACAGTGAACGGAGAATCCAAAAACAGTTAACATCCTTGATGCATTAAAGTCATAGGGGTCCACATTTAACAACAGCAAAACTATCAAAACAAAACCATTTCATCAAACTCTTACACAACCTATGCAGTATAATCCAAGTCTTATTTTTTCAATCACGTGCTCAGTACTTCCTAAGCACATGTATGTTTGCAAAAACCCTTACTATATAAAATACTGCTTACGCAGTCCAATGAAATCCCGCCTCCCAGCTCATTCATTGGCCAGATGCTCTGCTGTCACTCACCCACGCCTGTTGCTTCCTGGCCTAAACTGAGGTTTTGGCTAAATCCAAATGTCCATTCTCTGGACTTGTGGACTGAGCCCTCGTGGAATTCAGTCGTTTGTGAACACTGTGATGTGTTCACCATCGTCACGTTGAGTCAAGCTGCTGATAGGCAGCCCTCAAGACTGTTTTACAGGATGCCATGGAAACATTAAAGCGACGATTATAATCATGCACGTGGTCTGCTTATCTGTAACTGTTTTACATACACGTAAGTTTTATTCGTTGGTCAGCTACTGGAAAAAAAACCCTACCACGTCACATTCGTATTGCAATGAATTGTGGGCAGTTAAACCAGTGAAGTCTGCTGAAGTCTGCACCCCAAGCTGACACTCTGGAGAGCCAAGTCTCACTCCAAATGCAGCATGATACGCAGCCAGTTGCCGTTATAGTATGATGGTGCCTGGCGGCATCAGGGGGCAAAGCAGCGGGACAAGGGCGAAAGTTAAGGCGGTGAAAGTCCGAGTGGGGCGGGCAGGTGGGAGGGGTGGTGGATGGGTCCAACAAACACCAGCCTTCACCTGAGAAAGCGACGATCACATCCCTTAAGATTCTAAAGCCAAACCCTGTTGTTTTTTCCTAACCCTAACCACGTGTTTTTGTTGTTGAAGGAAAAACACAGCATTTGTGGTGTTGTACCGACGTAATGTGCTCATTTTGAAAGAGACTGGATGTAAATGTTAAATTTCCTGTGAGAACGGAAGTGTATCTTAGAAGAACACGGTGTCCCAGAACTAGTGATGGGCAAAGCAGTTCTTTAGATGTTACTGAATCACTGGAATCAGTTCATTAAAAAGATTCGTTCAGTGCTTGGCGAGAGGAGCCCTGACTGCGTACTGCATAGTCCGACTCACTGAACTGATACACGGCTGAGCTGCTGCTGCGTCTGCCCTGCACTGGTGAGTCTCATTACTGGCCAGCCTAACGTTTTAAGTTTGTTTATCTGGAAACTAAGTCTGTTAAAACAACGGGGAGGTGTGTGATTGTGTTCATGTGGCTTGACTCCTGGCTACATTAGCCGTTAGCTTGGAGAAACAGTCCCTATGAAAGTGTATAGCTGAGAAGAAATGATCTGAATCACTCAGAGATCAGGGTTACGTCGTTCACTGAGTGATTCGTTCACCGAGTGATTCGTCACGCGGTAGGCAGTCCCTCCCTGCACCCTGGCTGACTTGCAACTCACAAGTGATTCATCGTTCGCACGGACCGAATCAGCAGTTCCACTCCCGGCCTGCACGCTGGCTGGTGAGCTCAACTGAACTGAGGAATGAACAAATCAGTTCCGGAAGTGATTCAGTTCTGTACGTTCACTCAACAGATTCGTTCTTTTGAACGATTTGTTCGCAAACGACACAACACTACCCAGAACATCAACAACCAACACACCCAGGGTATCTTGCATGTCGTATGTTGACGTGGAAAGTCCATTACCAAACGCTGATATGTGACGAGGTCGGAGTGAGAATGTGTTGCTCTGGAAGTCTGCAGAAAATCCTCTTGAGGCCCCTTACAGACTGGCTGAATTGTGAATTTGGACAGCCCTAAGCACTCTCAGGCTTCCCGGGAATGCGCCCGCATAGTCCACGAGTCTGCACGAGCTGTGAGGTCTGAACATTTGGATTCAGTCTTCTTCACAAATTCAAGGTAACACAGCGTAAAGAACTGACAAACAAACAATTATTTCGGAGTTGAAGTATCCTTTAAATTGGACTTGCAAGTGGACTAATGCCAAATGTGAAACAACTGGCTCATACATCAAATATTATCCCCACCACATTTATTGAATAATACTGCAGGCATGCAGACAGACAGCAATACATCTAGTGCTATAATAAGATTATAAGAGGGTCTTGCCCACTGCCAGACTGGGCAGTTTATTGGGGCAGAAGAGGCAGTATTAATGCATTATTCCCCAGCTCAGTGGCTCTGCCTCGGCAACCACGCTGTACAGTACCTCCTCCAACGGCACAGACACAGAGCAGAAAGCACAGACGCTACCTGATATAATGAAAGACCGTATGACAATTCAGAGAGGATTAGTAGAAGACGCTGGTGTTCATGTGGACAAGGGATGTGTCTATGTGTGTGTGTGTGTGTGTGTGTGTGTAAGAGAGACAGAGAGTGTGTGTGGTGTTGCTCCCAGGGAATTTCTCAACCACTGAAAATTGCTGTGACAGTTACCCATACTGCCCTCTGTCCGCTTGTGTGTATATGTGTGTAATGTGGATGTTAAGTGTGTTAAAGTGTGCAAGCTGCGCAACCATGGTGACAGGTGAGAAGAGACGTGTGCTGTGGCTGACACACACACAGACACACACACACACACACGCACACAACTCTAGTAAAGGTCACAAAGCAGTTAGCCTCATTATGCTCTGCTAGTATCCTAAAAATAGGCTCAGGGAGATGCTTTCCCCGTGTTGTGCCACCCAGGCACTCTCTCAGACTGGGAACCAATCCTCCCTCGTTTGGATTGGCGGGCCCGACTTCCAACCATAGCCTGCGCTTCATCATTCATACTCTGAAGCATCTGATTGGTAGAGCATGTGGATTAGTGTGCTGGATAGAAGGAGCAATGTCTGGAGGTCTCTTTCATGGCAAAAGGCTAGAGTTAGGTAGTGCTACATCTAGGCTGTGTACTGCCCACAGTAAGCTCTATCAATCAGAGGAGTGATTATCTGGTTGGTATAACTCGTGGCATCTCCTCTGCAGAGTAGAGTTTGAATAACTTTAACAACAAAAGCACTCTTCATATCATGCTGCAGTATTGTGTAAGCTGCCGGTGTGCTTGCCTGATTCAGCAGACTGGAAATATTGAGAGGATTTCAGTGAACAAGTTTTTGTCAAGAACGGGGTAATTTTTTAATCTGCAGAAACTGTTTGTATCTGAGACAAACTACCTTCGGGGATCAACTGCAAAGTGTGTTTTATCTCATCTTGATGGCAGATGGCTGAAAAACTAGACTGGTTTCTCAATCAGTGGCTCCCAGCACATACTGAAACTGAGCTGTATGGGAGCATCACTTCTGTTGCTGTTCAGACTTAGCGAGTCTTTGTGCAGTTTCTTTGAGTGACAAAAGCCTAAGATAATGATAAAGATAATGCATGACGAGATGACTGTTGTCAGGGATTGATGGCCTAGGGCAGGGGTCGGCAACCTTCACTATTAAATGAGCCATTATTGGACGAAAAAAGAAAACAAAATCTGTCTGGAGCAGCAAATCATACTTGAATAAAGGTAACAGCCTATTAAGTCTAGATTAACCCATCAACATTACAAATAGGTCTTAATGAGCATTCATTAATATGATTTACTACAAGGTGGCTCCTCTGCAGTTGGCTATCTATAATCATTTAGTACTTTAAGTACTAGCGTTGGTGGTGAAAGCAAATGAATCTGTCTACACATTATTAAATCCTCTATTTTCCTCCAAGACTTTTACTTTTTGGATCTGGAATCCAGAGCTAGCCTTGTTGGAGAGACTCCAGGCAAATTCAGCAAAATTTGGAGGAAAAAGCACCAGGTCGTAGACATGACGGACATTTTAGTTGATGAAACATTTTTCAATCGATGAATACAAATATTTCTACAGTTGTAGAATGCAACAGTCACTCTCAATGGAGAGAGTGTAAAGTCAAAATCAAGTATTAATCCACATCAGTCGAATGAATGTGTTTGCGTGATGGTTGCTTTGCCTAACCGAGCATCGTATTTGCATGTCCAATTAACGAAATGAATGCATCGCAGCCACAGGATACACTGTACACATGGACAGTAGGGGGCAGCTTTGGCATGAGAGAGAAACTCTCCATACTTGCCGTTGTCACAACGTGCTTGATACATACCATCTACGATAGTTCAGTGGTGATCTCAGATTTAACAGTAAAGTAACCTCCTCAAGGTCATGGTCTGAGTTCCCTGGTGCCCTCTAGTGGGATCCTCCAGTAACACTGGCAAGTATGTCAGCAATTAGCCTCGTTTCCACGGAATGCCTTCAGTATAGTACCTTGAAACCTAATGTAACCCTTCAGACATGGTACCTAGACTAGGGATGGGCATCAATGTTCGATTATCGATGATTGATTGTTAAGGATTTTGATCGGTCACAAATAATTTTGCTGGATAGTCGCAGTGTTTCCCCTACAATGCTACAGGCCCGGCGAGCTGCCGTGCCTACGACAGGCCTATGCCAGGCAAAAAATCATAAACATACGGAGGCTCTCATCGCTCTCCAAAGCCTCGGCGGCTTCCCTTGAGAGCTCTGAAAACACTACACCATTGAAAGACGGAGGTTTTTTTTTTTAAAGATATTTTTTGGGCATCTTTAGCCTTTAATGGATAGGACAGACAAGCGTGAAAGGGGGAGAGAGAGAGAGGGAGTGACATGCAGCAAAGGGCCACAGGCTGGATTCGAACCCAGGCCGCTGTGGCAACAGCCTTGTACATGGGGCGCCTGCTCTACCACTAAGCCACGATGCCCCAAAAGACGGAGTTTTCGCTGAAAACTGAAGTGTGTAACCCCTGGCTGGCAACGGTTGTAAACACCCAGGGGGAACTGCCTGAAGGGATGAAGCTCAAAACTGGGGCAGCTGCGCTCTCTTGCGGCGACAGTCTGCACTGCACTCTTTTGTTTTCTCTCTTTTGAAATACTCGCTTATCAACCTAGACCCTAGGTCTGCTTAGCATTCCCACCGCAAACCATACTCTTTCATGTGGGTGGGGTTGTTGTCACTCACTGCTCCGTCCAGTATTCACTGTATTTCCTCCTTTATCAGTCTGCACTTGGTTTATCGTCCACAGAACGAGGCTGCACGCCATTTTCAGAACAAAACACAACAGGCTGCAGTGAGAGTCTCTCTCCATGGGATATTTAAAAATAGCAGCTTTGTGCATTTAGTCCTTCTCAGGCAAGCTCAGGGGTTTAGTGTTGCTGTAGCCCACAGGATGTGTGTCCAAATATCCTCTGCTACCATCCATCATAATCACAACAAGAACAAGGTACTGGACTTTGAATTGCTGCAGTCTCGCACTCCATCTCTGCACCCCAAACAGTCCCTTCTCCCCCATCTGACTGTTACTCAGTTGCACTTAAAAACAGGACATAAGCTTACACATGCATAATGTGCAATATGTGAAATTGTGATTGTTATGTTATTATTTATCGTAATTGCTTCATCTACATTATAGTTAATGTATTTACTTTTTTAGGAACTTTTGCCTGCACCATATGGCAGGGGGACTAGCAATGGAAATCAGCCCGTGGCTAGTGATGGCCAAATGAAGCCTCATGAAGCATTTTCTTCATTTTCTGAGCCCACTAGATGGCGCTCATGGTTTAAAGAGAGAGGCACAAAGAATGGCAATTCAGTGTGCTTTCAACCTTTTGTTGAACAAAAAGCGCCATCTAGTGGGCTCATGAAATAAAGAAAATGCTTCATGAGGCTTCATTTGGCCATCACTACCTGTGGCTGCAATTGGGTGCATTTATGTTTTTTATTTCTATGAAAATGTTCATTAATGTACACTGTCCGTACCAAACTGAACTGAACCAGACTGCAGGTCCAGCAGGTATTTCTCAGGCCTAATGTCTCCTAAAGCATTAGACTGTGTACTTTATATCCACATGTGTGTAGTTTATATGTTAATCACCTCTACGCCTGAGTGCCAGTGTGTACTACATTGCTCCACAGTATCTGTGCATACATGTGTCTTCTCCATACATGTGTTGTGTGTGATTATAGATACTGTGCGTGTGTATAAGATTAAGAAAGACAGAGTGAGCAGGAGAGCGGCGACAACAGCTTTATAATTAGGATCCAGCTGGCTTAGTGTTAAATTAAACTGATTGTGGATTTGATGGGCTGCTACTGCTACTTATAGGAACTGCACCTGTCTTAGCACTACACACACACACACACACACTTCCCTCAAACTCTCAGTCTGTAATTAATGATTAGCAGGAAGACGCCGGATAGGAAGGAGAGCTCTGAACTCTGCATCGCTTCAGTCGCTACAAACAATTTGTCTCGCACTGTACGTGTGCTGTCTTTGTGACCAGCTTTTAGCTGTCTGGGCAAATTACTTACCAGGTGGTTGACTGACTGGTTACTGGTTTTACTGGTTGGCTGTGTGAGTAATGGAGTGACTGGTGTTGTTGTGGCCTCCATGGTCTCCTACTAGGCTGAAAGACTGTTTAACAGGCTGGCTGTAATGCTTTCTTTGCCTGCTCTCTCTGTCAACACAGCTTGTGACTCCGGGGGTAAATAATGCTCTGGGTTTTCTGGGCCAGAGCTCCACACACACACACACACACACACACACACACACACACACACACATCACATGACCGCATGACACAACGCTACATTTATAGTACATACACACAACAGCACAGAAACACACACACATGGTTACACCAGGAAAAAGAGGAAAGACAGAAAAGGACAGAAAGTGAGGAGAGGAGAGAGGAGAGGAGGATTTTAGCACGGCTGGTTCTTTACATATGGGGGTTAGGTTGCCTGGATACAGCGGAGAGAAACTCCAATCTAAATTTAAACCTGGAGAGGAGGAGAGAGAAGCTGGTGTAGAGTGAGATGAAAGAGTGGAAGAGGACAATGGAGAGGTGAAAGGAGAGGAGAGACGAGAGGTTGAGGGTGACGAAAAGGGGCAGAAGAGGACAGCGAACATGAGCGAGGACGGTGCAAATGACGCTTAACTTAAATATATTGTTCGGATACATGAAGTACATCCATAGACTGAAACTTTGACTAAGCAAGAAAGCGAGAAAGAAAGAGAAAGGAAGAGGTTGAGGGTTAAGAAGTAAAGCTCTTGCAGCTAAGCCCCTCGTCACAGCCAGCAGATGTAAGAGAAAGAATCTTCCTCTTATACACTTATATCGTTGCTTCGTTCCAGGTTCCTATTGGTCATGGCTGTTTACACACACACTGATAGATGGACATGTAAGCAGAAACCTTCCCTAAAAGCTTACCAATTAAAAGGCTTTTGCACACACACACACACACACACACACACACACACACACACACACACACACTTTCCACTTTTTCCACAAGACCACCATGATAACATGCTCACACACTCTCACACACAAACTCTGCCCCGAGCAACATGTTTGTTAGTGCACAGCAACAAATCAATGGCAGCATTGATAAATGGCCGTGGTTTGCAAACGAGGCATTGCATGACGCTGTTAGATGTAACTGTGCTGGGCTTGTTTCGATCCGGGAGCCAGCAGCTCCCCTCCCTGGCCGAGGAATCACAACACAGCATGTGGCTGCACGGCTGTGAGGACTGCTGGGGAAGCTGATGAAGTTTCAGCTCGGCGCTTCCCTTCCCTCTCCCCTCTCTGTCTTTGTCTTATTGCCTTTCTGCTCATTCATTTTCTGTGCGCGTCTATTTGTATTCAGGAGGCCCATTTAGCATGCTCTCCCTGACTTCCCTCTGGTACTCTGTGATACACTGAGCCACCGACAGAGCAGGGGGCTGGCTCAGAGGGGAAGTATAACTCTCTAAATTGCTTGTTCTGCCATGATGGGCTGTGCTCCGTAAATGACAGGAGGTCTAAATGTGTTCTTGGCAAGATGTCCTCCTGACGTCTACATGCTGTAATTGTGAACCTGCTCCCCAAAAAGGTCGATCTCAGTGACATCACTTGAGTTTTCAGACTAATGGAGGAGCACTTAAGATGGATTCCCCTTAGGGGAATAGCAAGTGGAGGTTGATGAAGGCTTGTTAAAATGACTAATGAAATAGGATCTTTAAAAAAAAAAAAAAAGTAGCTGGAGCCTCTCCCAGCATGCACTTGGAGTATGGCAGAGAGACACCCTGAGCAAACTGCCAATCCATCACAGACAGAACTTTCTCCTGTACTTCTGATGAGGAGTGTAAGCTTAGAAGCAGCCCGTCGTCACAGCCAGGGGGTTGATAATCATGAGCTATATATGGGGATCATTGATTTTATGACATGCAGCCTGATAGGTGTGGTATCCTAATTTATGGACAGGAATAATTTAATCTCTCATGTTTTCAATTGTCCTTGTGACAACCTACAGGAAATGTGTTTCACATTTTTCCAGACGTTCATCGTGAGTAGCTGAGGTGGATTTAAAGCCACAGTGTGTAGGAATTTCTCCCATCTAACGTTGAACTCATATATTGCATTCAAACGGACAGCAGCTGTTAGGCGCTGTTAGCGGCGCTGTTAGCGCTGTTAGCTGTAATTGCATTACCTCTCTCCTGCAGCAGCTCCTTCCACCTGGGAAAGGCTACCCCGATGTTGACCCTCGTTTTTTTGAATTCGCCGGTCTCATTGCCTTTTTGATTCCCTTTTGAGCTTTCTTGGCGACGAGGATTCTGTCTCCCGTGATGGTGCGTATGCATGATCCTGCATTATGCTAAAAGAGTGGGATTTTGTTTCAAATTTGCCAGGGTAGTAGCGAAGCGTCTCTTGCTCCTCTCCTTCGGCTTCTCAGTCACGCAGCGCTGGCCTGGCTCTCAATGAAAACACCAAAGGCGGGGCTTTATGTCCTTTGCTGGCAGATGTGTTCTCAAGATGGCCAGTCGCAATGGAGAATTTCGGAGCTTACGGACATACTTAGATACTCTGATGGATGTGCTAGGACACACTTTTGACTGCAAAATTTGTTTGTCTCAAAGAACAACTGAAATTGTTACACATAGTGCCTTTAAAAGTCTATCAATGCTGCTGAAAGTTTGATAATGGGTGTAGAACTGGAATTACTGCCTCAGTAGTTTACACCAAATCTCTCCAGACTCATGTTGGCATGACATTTGACAATGCTTCACACACATCTTCCCCCTGGCAGCAGAGACGATCCCTCCGATCGGCAAAGTCACAAATTCAGTGTCTGACCAAATGCCTTCTGTTTCTGGGTTATGATGTTGCATTATGGCCAGGAAAGTGTTTTTGCAGAGCATTATGATGTCACACTGAAGTTGACCTTTGACCCTTTGGATATAAACAGTCATTTGTGTGGAATTTGTCATAATTAGTGCATTAATTCTTGAGTTATGACTAAAAACATGTAGCCTGAAGCGTTGATACAAGGCAGGATGGATCCATGCTTCCATCTGAATGTGGTTTTTCCAATCTTCTATTGTCCAGTTTTGGTGAGAAAACCCGTGTGAATTGTAGCCTCAGTTTCCTGTTGTTAGCTGACAGGAGTGGCACCTGGTGTGGTCTTCTGCTGCTGTAGCCCATCTGCTTCAAGGTTGGACAAGGTGTTGTTGCTTCAGAGATGCTCTTCTGCACACCTTGGTTGGAACCAGTGCTTATTTGACTTCCTGTTGCCTTTCTATCATCTTGAACCAGTCTGGCCATTCTCCTCTGACCTCTGGCATCAACAAGGCATTTTGGCTCACTGGATATTTTCTCTTTTTGGGACCATCCTCTGTAAACCCTAGAGATGGTTGTGCTGAAAATCCCAGTAAATACTCAGACCAGCCCGTCTGGCACCAACAACCATGCCACGTTCAAAGTCACTTCAATCACCTTCATCATTCTGATGCTCAGTTTGAACTTCAGCAGCTCGTCTTCACCATGTCTACATGACTAAATGCACTGAGTTGCTGCTATTTGTGTTAATGAGCAGTTGAAAAGGTGTACCTAATAAAGTGGCCAGTAAGTGTACAGGCATACTGTTGTTTGCTTGAAATACAAACTTGAAAGACATTCAAACTTTCTGCCACTCACACACAGTGGATGGGAGGTGTATTTGGGTTCAGTCCAGTTTTCTGCCGGGATAACAAAGCCAATGAAAAACATATTAAACATTGCAAGCACTGTAAAAGCTGGCAGTGGACTGAGTGGACAGATTGGGGTAATTCACATTCAGTTCTACTGCCTATCGCTTGCAATACAGTCTTCTTAGGCAACAGCATTTTAAAAACTCTCTGAAAAAGACCATAGTTCATTTATACTTCTGTTTAAGCAGAGTAAAAAAATGGCCCAGTGATCTTTCCCTCTCAGTCGCACACATCAAGCAAAGCCATCTCGTCTGGAAACCTTCTGCTCTCTGTGACGCCCCACTCTCACAGTGATTAGAGCAACATGAATATGTCGAATGCAATCTTACATTTAGTAATGAAAAAATGGGGACATTCCCATTGCCGCCAGTATCACAAGGTGATTGGAAGCATGTTAACAGTGTTACCATGGGGAGGAAAATAATTAAAACACAACATCACAGATAACACAACGCTTAGTGTTGCAATGGTGTTATCAACCAGTGTTATCTATAAATCAAATCCTGTGCTGCAGGTATCTACTATGGGACTCCCGTTAATCCCTTGCATCAAACATAAAACCGGCTTAACCCTTAGGACCCCAGAGGGTTTAGGAATGAGGTCAGATATGTCTGGATGAGCACAATCCCTTCCTAAAGGGCATGGTATTAGAATATGGTAAATTTGTCCAACTGCAGAACACCTTTAGCTATTCAGATCTGCTGTGTGTGACTAGACTGAATAAAATCAACAATATCATCGAGGCCAGCAGCTGGCTTGGGGCCAGAGATGCCGTAGTATGGTGTATTATTAAGGTCTTTAGAGTTTGTCCTAAAGCCTTTTTGATTATAAGCTCTCAGAGTTAAAGCACACATGAACAATGAGAGTTACTTCTACCTGTCTCTGACGTTCGATGTTTTAAGGAGCTGTATGCAACATTCAGAGCATTAATATAGCAGCAAACCACTATTTGCCCTGTGTGTGTTGTAATCCGAGTGTCTCTATTTTTTTTTGTGGTACCTGTTGCGGCCGCAGGTCCGCGTTCAAGCTGGATTTAAACTTGTGCGCCAGCTCTATGTAGAGCCTTCACAGTAGCCTATGTACATGGCCTACTCTGTTATGAGCATTTATACTTGTGCAGTGGTGTGTCTGTGTCACTCTGCAAAACACTAGTCGGCAGTGGGGTTTCTGTGACGTGTTGTAAATTTTAGTTGATTCAAAACACACATTAAACACACATTAAACATGGCTTAATAGAGACAGTTTCAAACACAAGTGCACAAATCAGCTTCACTATAACTCGCAGCATTCACAGACAAACACTTGTCTTTATCTGGACACATTTTCCCCACAAATACAACATGCTAACATTATTAGCACAAGTCTATGGCATTTTACATTGTATAAATTAGCCTAGTGGCTAGCAGACTTTTCCTCTACTCATATACAACCAGGGACAACAGCAACATTTAACAAAAGTAACATTGCAAAATTCGGCTCCATTACAACTCACAAGGTTCACTGACAAAACAACTGTCTTATACTAAACACGTTTTCCAAACAAATATAACATGCTAACGTTATTAGCACAAGCCTATGGCATTTTACATTGTATAACTTAGCTTAGCGACTAGTGGAGATTTCCTCTGCTCATATGAAGCCAGGATAAATCACACACAAGACTTAAAATCCTATTTTTGTGGAGGCTTTATTGTCTTCACAATTTATTGTTTATTATCTGTGGAATAAAAGTAAATAAAAGCTTCGTTTCCACTGAGGGAAATGGTTTCAGCTCACAGAAACAGACAGGAAACATGTAGTTTCAGGTGCACATCAGGCTATGGCGTAGGTTACGGCATAGGTAAGGCATCGATTTGACGCATAAGTATAAATTCTGCTTCAGTGTAAGTCTGTGTGTGTATTCCACTGGCTAGCTAATCAGCGCCACTCTGCACTGTACTAATATGGTGGTCACCACTAATAACGCCATCTTGACCCGACTGGTAGCAGACTGGCGGCTTGTGGAAGCGTAGCACCTACCCTACTGTTCTCCCCTGATAAACATTGTTAGCGTTGTCAGCACTGTTGGCGTTGTTAGCCTTGTTTGTTGCTAGCACCGTTAGCTGCTATCCTTTGCTAAACCACCTCTGTGTTGAGAGCTGTGTGCAGTCAATCCCAATTCAGATCCTGAATACTAAATATGCTCTCTCACTGTCCAAATAAAAACAACTGGTAGGCACCTGAATTAATGGACTTCACCGGCCTCTACGGGGAGAAAAAACTGAGAGGAGGCTTTGATCGTTTTTACAGCTTGAGGGAAACTGATTTGTTTTTCCGAATGGCCTGTAGCACCTACCAGGGGGTAGGCAGAGTGTGAAATATATCACAGGGAGCAGGACCATTAGGATTTTCTCTTTTGTCTTGATGTACTGAGTGTGTAGGGGTGAAATGTTGTAGCCTGTTGTTTTTCAGGTTGGCCAAATTGCAGCAACTATTTCCTTCGCTGTTGTATCAAAGCCATGTTTATTATCATTAAAGGACAAAAACTCGCTCCCTCCAGACCACATAACAGAAGGGCAGAAGTCATTGTTGATATGATGTCTCCAGGACCGCCACCTTGTAAGCAACCTCCTCGGGTCATGTCAGTGTCAGTGCTACACATTAAGTTGATGGACGAACTGTGTTGCACCTGGACGGAATCATCCATCATGGGCCGTGGGTAAATGAGCAAACGACCCCCTCCAAATGCCCTAATGTGCTGAAGGAGTGATGTGAAGGGCGCGTCTCCTTCAGACAGCTGTACACTTTCATCTTATGACCAATATGGTTAAAAATACACAATGATTAAACGACCCAACCCATGTGTTCTAGTTTACTCTCTAAAAATATAAAATAAACAGTGTGTTTTTGCTCATAGCAGATGCAGGTCTTTATCATTTTATTGTGTCACCACTAATTTTGCATCCATGCAATTTTATTCTTCTTCTGCTATCTGATATTTAACTTTAATCAAAATAATACTTGGCTGGATTTTGGTAAGTGACATTTAAGTGGTTCCAAAAGATGTAAATTTAAAAACAGCCTTGTCCACACAGGTCTAAAGACCTTGGAATAACTACTGAGAACATTCTGTCTGTAGTGTACCTGCAGGGAGGAGAGAAAGAGAGCGTGTGGACACAGTGGACACTGTCTGGCTGGCTTTAGGTCCTGTAGGCTTTTTCTTAAACTACTCAGACCACTGGTTAGTGTGAGAATAAATGACACAATTTAGAACCCATTTAATAGTTTTGACAGAAAGTAATTACAGCTATTTTTGAAAATGAGCTGTTAAAAAGTGGTTGTGCTAACACATCAAGATTCCTGGTAAGTGTAACCTCACTTCCCCAACGCTGAGCTTCAGTCCATACTGTGTATTAATATCCAAATTAAAGAGGGGAGCAGGCAACAAAATGGGTTTCTGCAAAGAGTTGCAAGCGCTTTGTGTCAAAGATTCTCAGTCAGTGAGCTCTACTGATGGGGTGAACTTCCAAAAGATATTCCTTCATGATGATGATGATGGGGATGGAGAACGCTGTCCAGCACATCTCTCCAAAGTCTCCCATAGAAATTCCACTGACCCTTCCTAAGTCCCGCCCCTTTTCACTCTATGCTCCAATGACAGTTCAGCAAGTTTGGCACCTGGCATCAGTCCTACATCAGTTTTCCCCTTTCCTGTTATATGCTATGTGCTCAGCTCGTCTATGTTAAAAAGAAAACCAATGCTGGAGACGGTATAAAGCTGTGGCCAGAAGATAGTGATGGCCAAATGAAGCCTCCTTTTCTGAGCCCACTAGATGGCGCTCATAGTTTTAAGAGAGAGGCTCAAAGAATGGCAATTTAGTGTGCTTTCATAATTGGGTTGAAAAAAAAAGCACCATCTAGTGGGCTGAGAAAATAGAGAAAATGCTTCATGAGGCTTCATTTGGCCATCACTACTGGAAGACCTGTAAAAGCAGCATTCATCGATTTAAATTGGCATCACAATCTTCATGGTCACATTATGCTGGATACAGTCACATCTGAAGTTTCAGTAGCCAGTGTAAGCAAAACACTTGCTAACGAGGTAGTTTATGTATAGCTACAACAAAAGGAGTTAACGTTAGCATAATGTCAGGTCAACAACCTCAGCCATGTTTGCTTCGTCCACTTTTCTCATCTTTTATTTCAGTGACTCCATTTCTGTTTTTAACGTCTGTGGTAATGTTCAAGATATTGAAAAGGACAGATAGGTTTGTTGGTGACATTTTAAGATGACACATATTGTTGTCAGCCAGAAAATACCATGGCTAATGTTCCTTTGTTTATATTATTTTTGCAAGGCTACGTTGTGCCCTGAAGTGAAGTAACTTCTGGTGTTATTTATTTGCATATAAACTCAAACTTCCATCACTCAGTGCTCCTTGCTGTCGACTTTTTGAAGCTGTATGGCCTGAAGCTCAGGAACTATTCAGTATACACCGCAGCACCCAGCTAAACAGAACTGGCATCACCAGGTTTGTTTTTCGGTCGAGCTTGTATGTCCTAGCAACAGTAACTAAGGTGGGCGGGACCTTGGAATGGTCAGTTGGGTCGGCATCTACATACAGTACGCAGGTGTCTTCCTTTTGTCAACTGTCTGATCTTATTACAACGTCCAGAGACCAGAGTTTTTTGTCCACTTAATGGTGGTATCAGGTCAAAATGATGTCACTACAGACCCTTTAACAGAAAGACTGGAGGGATAATTAGTTTTCAAAATGATCCTGTTCTAACCTGGGAGTCATTACAAATTTCTTCAAACTTTAAATTGAGGCTTAAGACATGAGGGATTAAACATAAAGACAGAGGCAGCATCTTGAGCTCTGAAAATCTACATCAGAATCATTTATAGTGATCACCATGACACACACACACACACACACACAGATGACAACGTGTGCTTATTCACAAACTCATTCTGTATGCGCAGGCACAGAGCTTCAACGTACCCCGACATGTAAACACACCTAAAATGTACATGTACACCTGAACACAGCATCAAGCGTCATTTTCCATTTGATATGCAGCCTGTTTTCTTTCTGTGTGTGTGTGTGTTTCATATGAGACACAAATTGCTTCCCATTACTTGGACTAAGAAATGCAGTATATCATGCTGAATGTGTGTCTAGGTAGTTGTGTTTACTCATAAACATGGGCTTTCACATACAGTAATAATACAGTAAATCACTTGTTACTCTTTCAGCTCCACACCCCACCGCACACGCACCACACACACACACACACACACACACACACACACACACACAATGTTAAAAATTCAATTTAGAAAGCAAGAGCAAACCAACTGAGACTTTACACCTTGATAAACACCCACACATGCACACAGAAACACACACATAAATATATTTATATGTCAAAACACTGTTTGCTTGGCAGGCAGAGAGGCAAGAAGGAAAACATTTCAGCAGAGAAAGCAGAGAGGGTTGTAGACATACAGGAGGAGCTGAATCCAAGATCAATCAGTGGAATTCATATTCATCATTTACACAATCGATGAAAGATTTATGAAGCAGATGTACCGACCCCAAATGCTAAGTTGTTAAAATGTAAAATAAAAACCAACTTAATTTCTTCGCTGAGAGCCAAAGGGATGAAAATGACTGATTCAATATTGTTTAAATGATACATTACGTCTATACACTACTCAGCCTCTGAGGGAATGTTACATGTGGGAGCTAGAGAGGACGGAGAAATGAGTTTGACTCAAAAAAAGCTTTGCAGATAAATATGCTTACATAAAAAAACATCGGGCCTCATTCCCAAACAGTGCGTACGCACAAATCTGTGCTTAAACTGTGCATACGATCGTTTGACGCACAAATTCGGGATTCATCAATATTTTCTTACCTGAATTTGTTCTTACTCTGTGAACAAATTTAGAACTGCCTCAGACCATGCGTACGCACAAATGAGGAAGGCCGAACTGACTTAGAAAATGCAAACATACCTTTTAAGTACATGCAGAGTCTATAAAACCACATTCATGAAAAAGAGATTTAATTAACATTTTTTAAAATAATTAATTTACTAATATATTGGCCAAATGGATTAAATTACCATGAAATTGACACACGTTCACCCTCATCATTGTGACAATTAAAATATTAACAATAACATGAACAGAAAAACTATCACTCCATCAGCGTGCAGATGATCTGTAATGCCGACTGCCATATCCGCTGGCCAGGAGGCACCCACGACTCATTTATTTTGCAAAACAGTACAGTGGGAATGCGTTTGGAGGCAGGGGCTGTGAGAAGTGGATGGCTTGTTGGTGAGCATCTTTTGTCCTAGTCTTTTATTTCAATTGTTTTAAGTTAGTATTTTCAGTAAGTCTCTATTCTGTTAATGTTAAAATGTTATATTGTTTGGGTGACCGGGCATATGGCCTTAAAACATGGCTGATGACACCATACGCAAACCCTGAAATGCGCCATAGAGCGCACTTTTGGCGTGCTTAAGGGCTGTTGGATGTGTTTGGATCGGATACAGTCGGTGGCAAACTACTTTATACCCCTGAGAAGGTGTGCAAGATCATCCTGGCATGCTGTGTCCTCCACAATCTCACAATGACCCATAGCATTCCTGTAAGACCCGGCGCCATCGCTTCTAACAAACTGTGAAATTTACTACTTCTCTCCTCGCATAACCGCTTCCTTCATTCATGAATCAACTCTACGCAAGCGGTTTCCTTATATGGAGAAATGGGGGTGTGGTAGTATGCTGATTGCAGATCGCGGACACGTGCCTGTCAATTTAGAATGGTTCTGATTTACTAACATACGCACGGTGGTGAGAACAAAATTGGCCGGTACGCACGTGTCATGAATCCGACGGTGATTTTGCGCAAGTACTTATTTTTTGCGGAGAGTAAGAGCATTTCTGCGCAGATATTTGTGAATGAGGCCCATTGTCATAATGTTATCCAACCACATTAGAGCAAAGTCATTCATCGCCACAAACAGCCCCGGACATTAAATTCTGTGTCGAAATTTAGTTTTTCCTTCACATACTAAACCAACAACCACCTCTCCCCGCTGTGTGCTGAACACCAGCCGTGCAACTTTAAATTGAAAAAGGTGGAGAGCGACAGAAACGCGAGTGCTTTCTTGAGGCTGTTCATGGTGAGCAGTTGAGCAGTCAAGACGGTAATAAAAGAAGTTGTGTGAAGAATGAGTAGAGTCAGCACTTGAAGCCCTGCCCAGGTGCGCCTGACCGATCACTGTGGGAAGACAGGACAGACTTCTGATGGTTGGTGTCGTGAAGTCAGAAAAATATGTGCAGGTGAAACGCCTTCAGAAAGGAGCTCTCTGACAGATCCAGTGTTCTGGGCTGCACTCTGTTGGACATGCAGCAGCTGAGGCACCTTTGGGGTGTCTATGTAGTGTAAAATATTTCATATTCGACATATGTATGCTGAACGGAGTAAGTCAGAGGAGATGAGGGGGAGGTCGGAGACAGAAGCTCTGAGCTGCCTTTAACTTCTCTGGGAGTTCAATGAATTACAAATCGCCATGCAACCTCCGAGCAATGTCTCACACGTACACACACACACACACACACACAAATAAAAACACACATACTCTCATACGCATATGGGGCTGTGCATGTTAGCACACACACGTGCACGCACACACACACATCCAGGCAGACATTGGAAAGCTATGATTCATTCAAATGCATATTCACATCCCATGGCCCGGGAAGAAACTGGGCATCCTTCATCACAGCCAAGAAGAACACTCACCACACGTAACTCATGTCAGGTCTGCTCGCACATTATTCTGACGAATTGCCCAAATAAGGAGGAAGAGAACATTGCGAGAACTGTGTGTGTGTGTGTGTGTGTGTGTGTGTGTGTGTTCACTCATAAATATTCCCTGAAAGAAGGGAGAAAGAAAGAAAGTTGGAGTGAGCTGCGAGTATTGTTGAGAGGGTAGCTGTGTTGAAGTGTCAGTCAGAGATGCACATTTTGTCGCGGTATGACACATATCTTCTGTTAGGCGTTTTAAGCACGTGGGCGGATGGCTTTTTAGCAGAGTGTTTGTTCCTGGCTACTGCACAGTGTCTCGTTATGTGATGTAACCTTGAGTTGATAACTTAACTAAAACACAAAAGTGGATGAGCAGTGTTCAGCTCGGCTGCCTACTCGGTGCAGCTCATGCTGTATGTCCTTTGACTGGCTAGAAAGATGGACACAATGTACTGAAGTTAAATTATAGAGTGCTACAGGGATGACGCTCTTTGGGAAGCAAACCTAAAAGTTAGCACTGCCCAAAAATATACGATACAATCTTCACTAATTTAGGGAGAATAATTATACACACATCACAGAGGGGCAAGGTTTTCACAAAACAGCATACAGGAAAAAAGTAACGACTGCACAACTCCAGTTTCGATCTTACTTGGATCTTCTTCAGGTCATAAGATCAAGTCTTTACAAATTAACACCGCTTTTATAATCTGTGAAGCATAAATGAAATCACCAACACCCCTCACCCCCTAACCCTTGCCTTAAAGCCCAACTTGCAGGTTGGAGACCATGGTGAATAAATGTGTAGGAAAATGATGTAGAAACTCGATTAAAACAAAAAACAAAAACACTCTACAGTGACTTTTGGGGTCGTTTTTGTGAGAGAATTTTGCTTCTGCATCTATAAACCCACTAACCGGAAGTGACGTAGTGTAAAGGAGTCCGGCCGAGTGTAACATTAATAAACATGGATCCCAGTACTAGTTTTGAGACTGAAGAGGTTGAAAATGTACATTCATATGCATACGACGGCCCACAGGCTTATAATTATGAGCCTGCTAGGCGTCCAAGAGACCAGGAACAGATCAGGGTTGGGAGAAATAACAGCCACAGGAGAGAAATAGAGCTGTGGTGTGAGGAGAACCAGCGGAGAACTGGGCAGGTGTCTTGGTCAGTGTTGGGCAGAAGCGTCACCACAGTAGCGGACGTTCGTAGTTTAATTACATTTCTCAGTAGCTTGGTGGTAGCGTCGCTGTTTTCTGAATCAAGTAACTTCTCAGTAGTTAAGCTCTTTTATTGATCACTTAGCGCGGTAGCATCCACACAAGCTACATTTCCAAAATCATTTCTGAAGCTCAAATGAGGCGGAGATTTCTGTTATGGACTGAAATAAAACTGTCACTGCTACCACACAGAGTCACTTCCGCATGAACCTGACGGGGGACAGCCCTCTATTCCCAAACCCCGCCGTTCCGAACGACCCCCACTCTGAACTTGATTTTCAAGTCCATATCGAGTTTCCTGCATCAAACACTGCCGCCCGCTCTCCGTCACTCGCACAATCCTGAAACTCGTTGTACTACAAAAGCTTGAAATGAACGTTCAACTCATTGTTTTTTATTGAAAATATGTCACTGTCTTCATTTATGATGTATAATTTCGCTAGCAGCAAACACATTTAAAGGAGACGCTTGTCAAGTCTTTTTACGCGCGCCGTCCGTGGTGCTGAAATCCTCGCTGCAGCTGCCGCTCTCTGCTGACAGCAGACCAGAGGAGAAAAAAAGACATTTCTTTGCTCTGTGCTTTCAGAAGATAACCAGGGTTAGGGTAAGAAAGACCAACGGTCTGTACAGCAGTCCCACTGTGTTTGCCAGGGCATATCAGGCTGTGTGATTATGCGCAAAGATTGGTTTAACGCATTGGAGCAGTTTCATACAATTTCGGACATTTAACGTGATAAACTAATTTCAATTCCACATGGTCATTTGCTTAGAGGATTCAGCTGAAGCATAATGAGTGTTATATGCCATTAAGATGAAGTATTTGCATGTTTTGTGGTTAATAATGCACATGATCCATTTGACCCCATCATGAATGGGATTTATATTCGTTCCTGCAGACAGAGACAAAAGGATCAATGCGCAGCCTCCGTTTCATTTGCGTCTGTCTCATTCATTCAAACTTTGTAAACACGGTTGGGATTTGTAAGGGACATACATGTGTATGCTGCTCACTATAAAATGTGTTTACTAGCCTCATTTCTAGTCAAAACAAATCTCTTTACACAAAAAAATACTTGTTTCAAGCAAATTTTCACTTGAAATAAGTATGAAAATCTGCCCATGGAGCAAGTTTTTTTTTTTTTTTGCTTGCAATTAGAAAAAAAAACTTGTTCCACTGACAGATTTTCAAGTCAAGTCAACTTTATTTGTCAATATCACATATGCACTGGACATACGGACAATTGAAATAAGGTTACTCTCAGACCGACAAAAAAACTATTCAAAATCCTACTGACCTCAAGACAAAGGAACTGAAAGTACAAAAATGCTAATTCATTCCTGGGCTTTAGGATTCATTTCCTGCACTACTGTCCTGCCACTATACAAGTTCATACTCTCAGACATTCATGCATGATCACAAGGGCTGGGTATTGTTTAAAAAATGATGATGCCTGTCCCAATACAAGTGATGCCAATACCAACATTCAGCACCCATTATGTGAATGGAGTGGTGTGTAGTATGGCCATCATTACCAGTGTTTTGGTGGCATCTCTGCTCGCTGACCAGGCAACTTCCAGGACTTCACCATACCACAGATTGTATGGGCTGTGGCTTCTGTTGTGGGAGTCTGAACTCCCGCACTTGTGAATAGGGCTGCACGATTAATCGATTAATCAATGCCTAATCGACTATTAAAATAATCGGTGACTATTTTAGTCGTCAACTAATCGGTTTGACTCATTTTTCATAGAAAAGTACCCAAAATACTCTTATTGTGGCTTCTTACGTTCAAATATTGGCAGCTTTACACACTCTCCCATGACGGTGAATTAAAACCCCTTGGCGTGAGTATGAGATTAGATGACATAATTTTGGGGTTTGGGAGAGACAGACTGATATTTTAAGACATTTTAAGACATTTTTTGATAAAATAATTAGTCGACTAATCGAAGAAATAATCGACAGATTGGTCGACAATGAAAATAATCGTTGATGGAAAAGCTGTGGTCAATAAATGCTGTATGTTCAATGACCAACAATACAGAACTAGCTTGCTTTATCTGGATTTAGTGCTGAGCATCAAACTGCCATCATTTAATTTGATCAAACATTTTAAATGACTTCCTTTTGCTTCAACTATAATAAATCCATCTGCATAGTACAACCATTTTGGCAAGAGTAACAGCCCTGATTCATGGCTCATATCTAGTGGAGCTTGACGGGCCCTGATATCATCCTATGGAGCCCTCCACAGTGATGGATAGCCCCGCCCCCCTATGAGACATTTGTCGCTTTGATGAATAGGCACGGGAGGACTGGCAGCCGCAGCGGGGAATCCGAGTCCCGTCGCTGAGGGTGATGAACGGCTGCAGCAGTGTCGCTCCTTTGTGACGGGAGACCTTGGCCAACAACCTCCCCAGAGGAGCAGAAACTGACGTCTATTAGCCAGAACCCCCGAGCTCCCCCCAGGAGCAGTGTCAATCTATTAGGGGGAGACGCCTCCGTCTAGCCATGGCAGGTTAACAACTGTCCTGCTGGCAGGAGACAAATCCTGGAACAAGAACTACTCCTATAAAATATGTGGTGATGTGCCTTAAACATCAAGAGGACTGGCAGGAGACAGATCCTGGAACAAGAACTACTCCTATAAAATATGTGGTGATGTGCCTTAAACATCAAGAGGAGCCCAATTTCACGTCTACCCTCAAGTGAAAAATCGAAAATGTGGCTCAAGTCTCACTTATTATACCAAAGACTACATAGGACCACACGATCTACCCTCAGTTCACGTACACTAAACGCCTGAAGCATGAATCCAGTTCACTCAGATGAACTGTCACGCCAGAGCAAACTGCTGACTATGAGATGACGCAATAGCAGACGTAGAAGAAGCTGAATAATGCTAAGAGCTCAAACACCAATACAGATCTCTAAAACACAGAGCTCGTTAAAAACTCTGCAAACTGTCCAGCTTCTAACTTTTAGGTAACAGGTATCGAAACAAAACAAATGGCAGCGGACTGTCAAGCAAATGGTTTGAGTTTAGAGTTGCAGTGAAACACTAATTGGGTCTGTGTGGCTCTTATGGGAAAGCTCTGGTTGGTGTGTATGTGTGTGTGTGTGTGTGTGTGTGTGTGTGTGTGTGTGTGTGTGTGTGTGTGTGTATGTGTGGGGCAATGTAAAGAGTTACTGTGAGTGCATACGAATAGTTTGGCCCACAGGACTTGGACCACACACTCCTGAATATAACTCACTCAATCACACACACACACACACACACACACCTGATACCGACCTATAGGGATAACACAAAGAGGAGGAAGAGGGAGGAGGAACAAAGTGTCCCAGAATGCACTGCCAGACTCGCACTATCGACCAAGTTAGAATGAATCAGGCTGCAGGAGCAGAGGAAGCGGATCATTTCTCTCCCTTTATCATCTCTGTGCCACTAATGCTGCCGGCCAAAAAAAGGATGGAGAGACGTGCAGGGAGAAGAGCGTCATCTCCACAAAGGAACCAAGTCAATCAAGCTGACAGAGACGCAAAGATACAGAGAGGCAGAGAGAGACGGAAACTGGAGCAAACCAACCCAATAAAATGCAAAATATGCACAACTATATTCACTCAACTTGGATACAGGTCCTTTCTGTTGATAAACTTACAACAGACTTTGTTTGCACAGCATATACTCTGACATATCAAAACAGGACAGGTGTTACACAAGCTAACTCATTGGTATTGGTGTGTGAATTTGTAGCTGTGGACATTTTTTCTATTGGTTATGATAACACTGTATTCCAGTGTTGTCACAATCTGATCTTTGACTTTGGTACTGTTACTGGCTCACCCTTTTCCCCCTTTAAGGGCGGTGGCCTTGTGGGTAACCTGTGAGGGTGTGATGTGTTCTTCAGTCTGTGGAGGGAAGCAGCTCTCTCAGGGTGTCGTGGTGAAGAAGATAGCAGTAGAGTTAAGTGTCGACCTGAGCTCAGGGCTACTTTTAAACCCCACGAGACGGCCATGTTTGTTGTTTTGTGGTGAAGACTTCGATATAGCCATTGTTAGTTGAACATTACCCAAATGCCTCGCCATCCTTCCTTCTGGAGAGTGGTCCGGACCACTAGAAGCTGGTTAAATTAATGGCGGAACCTTTTTGGTTTAAAAATGACGAGGCGACCTTCCGCCACGGGAGGGGCTTTTGAAAACTTGTGGGAGGAGCTGTTGATGACGCCGCACGTGCGAGCCACTGGCGGTGGATAAACAGGAAACAGCTGATAGCAGGAATTAGCGAGCAGCTAGTAGCAAGAGGGAAACACAAACCTGACAGACACTGTAAAGATGAGCAACTGGGGAGACAAGGAATTGCGCGCCCTCCTTGTCCTCACAAACGAAGAGGCCATTAACCGTCAGATGATGGGGACGGTGAAGAACGGGCCAATTTACGAGAGAATCACCGAAGGACTGACCAGCCGTGGCTTCCCTCCCACGTCACTGTTTACGTCACACGCTGAGCTACACGTTTTGTTACTTGCTCACGCCCCCCATTGCCCCGAAAAAGGCGCATTCTGTATAAACAAAAGTAGGTAGGCGGCATTTTGCCGCACTCCCCGATTTTGTTTTATACTGGACATTCATTATTTAACTCAAATGTTCTTTGTGGTAGTACGTTTCATTTTGTGGTGCAAAGTTTGTTACGGCAACCCTTAATATCAGCTTACTGACATAATTAACGGCTCAGAACACCTGTAAAGCGAGTGCTGCATGCATACTTAAAAGTCCCAGTGCTGTTTTACTGTATATCAGCACTCATGGAATACTTACCTTACCAATTGAATCGCTCAGTCAGAACTAACTGCTATATAATGCTTGTCAACATGCTATTTACGTTACAGGGCAACCAGTAATATTACAGGACGTGGAGGTATTAGATCTGAGGATGGCATGCTGTTGTTGTCAGCAGTCGACAGTGAGGCAAAGACATTGCTCCTCTCTGTGAATCGAAGCTGAGGCTCAGGCTGTATCAACAGGGAATGCACAGCCGCATGTCCCCTGACCATCGACCCTACAAGCGTGCAAAACAAACAAGGCGAGCAGACAGGTTGTAAACAAGCTAACTCAGTCGGTGCTGGAGGAAGGATGGAAAAAGGCTCTTTATAACTGATGCATTCTGTCCGTACAAAGACAAAGACGAATTCTTAAGTACATCACATACGCAGCACCCACCACAATCGGATCAGTCAGTCAACCACACCACATCTTCAGTCAGCGAGGTGTAAATGTATTTCAACAGCTTGTTCAAAATTGGAAAAACATTACAGCATCTGCCCACAAGTTAAAAACAGCAGATCACCACTTCTAACTTTGGCAACAACCCTGCCTACGTTCAGAATTTCCACACACTGGATTACAATAAGAACAAATTCTAGATAACAGAACACATAATTAATAGCAGTGAACACAAGAGCGATACCATTATCTGGATAACATATCTGGGCTCAGGCTGCATTTTTAATGCCAGGTGTAAATGTGGTAGCAGAGACGGGCAGAGCGAGGACCAAAAAGAATGAGAGATGAGGTGTGAAAAGAATAGGGAGGAAGTGCCAACTCTCTCTCTCTCTCTACATGGTGTAATGACAGAGCAGCACTCATGACTGGTGTGCAATTATTATTAAGACGTTCCACATTCCCATTCCCAGTTTGAAGCTGGATTCAACGGGACAAAGACGCAGAGAATGTCTGACAAGTCAGAGTCAATTACAGCAAGTAACTGAGTGTGTGTGTGAGTGTGTGAAAGTGAGAGAGAGAGACAGCAAGAGCTGCCAAGGACAGGTCGTCATCATCAGTACAATGTAGGAGGCAGCGAGACTGACTGCTGATTGGATCCTAAGGGAGGGTCTCGGCTGCTTTCGTTGCATATGTGTGTGAGAGTGTTTTTCAGTGTGGGTTTTACTGCGCGTAAGTGTGAGGGAGTCAGTGAGGAAGCAAGTGTGCAGACTAAGCTGTCTGAGTATGTACTATGCATTGTGTCTCTCACCTGCAGCCCAGAATGTGATGTAGGTGAATGAAGCTTGAGATGCACATGCAAGTGTTGGTAGCAGCCTCAGTCCAGCCAGTGTGTGTGTGTGTGTGTGTGTGTGATTGTTTAGCACCTTTCCCTGTTCCTATCGCCGCCTTCTATCTCCCATCGGGGGGATGCCTTGGAAGATAAGACTGTGAGGAGCCAGTCGCTGTCAGTTTACACACACACACAAGCTGAGCTGCTAAATAAAATAGCAGATATTTGAGGCTCTGCACCACTGAGCTGGCACCATCATCCAAACACACAAACATGCACACCTGCACATTATCCTCCACCTCTAACCCCAGAGACGCACACTAAGTCAAGCTCACACACATTTTGCAATGAATCACCTGCCAGGTAATTCAATCATGTGAAATGTTTGTTCCACTGCCTGTCTGCTTTGATCCTTTTGTTTATGGCAGCTGTAAAGCAGCACAACATACACTTTAAGAGAGACGTAAAGCTCCATTAATCTCATTAGGTCAAATGACTGTGTGTGATGTGTAATGAGAAAGGGTTCCCCTGCTCAGACAGATCCACAGAGACACAACTTTTTTTATGCCATTTTGTGTTTTTCTGCCACATTCACTGTATCGGTCACTCTCACTGCTCTCGTTGACCCAGTTTCCAGCTGCAGACAGTTGTTTTCAGTTAACAGGACTGAGACTCTACAGCCAGAGCAAACTGACAAACAGATAGCCACTCTGAGCTGAATGCTAACCTTAAGTCAGCATGCTAAGATGTGGTATTCACAAACACTCTGAGAATACTCTTAAAGAGCTCCTAACTTAACTTTTACTTTAGTGAGGAGGTGTGGTTGACCCTGTTGCAAGGTAGGATGCATTCTATTAACAGATGCAATTGGTTGTCACAGACGTGCCCCTTTGTGAGCCTGCAAGGTGTGGAGGCCCAGTGGAAATGAAAAAAAGGTGTGAAGGTTGAAACAGACTGAAGTCATCACTGCCGCACTGTTCCATTTCTCCAGTTTTTCAAACATCTTAGTGTTGTAATAATTTATTTCTGGTGATATATCGTTATTGCGTTGGGTGTAGTCTCGCCACCAGACAATCAGAGATCTCCGCCTTCTGATAGTCTGGGGACACTCCTTTCTAAAGTGTGTAACACACCGGTGAAAACAGCCGGCAACAAAGCAACGCCTCTTGCATTTTTTAAAAGGACACGCCTTCTCAGAAATGTGCGCTCCCCTTTTCTCGTCCGCAAGGAAACAAACACACAGAGAGCTTGAAAATGGATGCCGAGAGATTTAACTCCGTTTTATCAAACGTGTGCTCATCCGTGAAGAAAATATTTTTTCCAGCGGATGTCTTAGTTACAACATGATTGAGCTAACTGGAGTAGTTTCATGTCGTATCTGACAACGGGAGGCTTTTAACAGATGACGTCCTGATGTTAGCTTTGCTGCTGCTGTTAGCTGTCCCTGTCAGCTGCAGCCACTGATGCTTTCTAGACATCGTGATTTCCTAAAACTGAATAAATACCACACATAGCAACACAAAACTGCTTTGCTCGCTCAATCATGTTGTAACTAAGATATCCGCTGGAAAAGATATTTTTTTCACGGACCATGTAATGAGTTATTACTTATTACAGACACCGCTAACGGCTAACAGGGCTAACAGCTAACAGTTAGCCCAGCTAAACGTGCACACAGAAATAGTAATGTTTGTTCAATCATTGTGTTTATAGACTTTACAAACATCGGATTAGTCTAAACGGTGATACAGTGATGTGAAAAATGTGATACATTCTTTTAGTCGGCAAGAATGTGTCACCGCAAACGCGACAAACATCCACTGAACTTTGACGGCGTTTGCTGCGAGCATGGCCATTTTGTACCGCTACACGTGTTTCTAGTGGGACTATGTTTACGAGCACAAGAGTTCAGCGAGCCACCAAAGGACCGCCCTGCAGATTTACTATTGGTTCTGCAACGTAGGGAGTTTTTTTAAACTCTGAAATTGTATCCACCCATCTAAGCACAAAATCAGGGAGAAAGTCATCAGTCTTTAGTTAAGCAAAGCGTCTGAAGACTGACTTGTGAGTCTACGTTGGGTGGGAAACGTGCGTACCCCTAATGACATCAACAGGGGCGCCGCCAGGGATTTTGGGCCCCATGCAAAGAATTTTTAGTGGGCACTATGCACAGCTGGCCGGGAGGCTGCTGAAAATTTTTGATGCTATTTTACATAAAACTATGCATTTTGATGATATTTTTGACTATCATTCCCACATTTGTGAAAAACGAACAATCTCTTCCTCCACTTCCACATTCCTCCCTGACAAACTTGAAGAGGATCCTGGACCTGGCTCTGTAGAGTGTACGTTATAGGGCTGACCCCAAAAATTCAAAGCTTCGAAGCTTCGTTTGATGGCACGGGATTCGGTTGTGAAAAAAAAAAAATCGAATATTCTGCCTTTTTTTTTTCTCCCGTTTTTTGGGGGGACCTTGAACACAACACCATCTCCGAAAAGGAAATAGAAAGCTCTACGTGCAATGAATGGAGACCTATTATCCTGCTTGAACACAGACAACTAAATTCTAACAACAATGTGACTCAAAATAATGATAATATAGATTTTACTGATGTAAGATAATATGCTGATGGTGACATTTGCCACTGGTCCGCTGCACTCTGAGTCTGGTGTCAGTGACACATGCTGCTTTGAGTCGTGCATCTGTCTGCTTGCGCTGCAGTGTGCGCAGAGGGTTTTAATTTTTAGTGTTAAATCAAAAGTTAAACACTACTTATCAGCAACCAGAAGTGCTTTTTCATTTGTGAATATTTTTATCTTAATTCTAGGGTTGCAAGAAACTACCTTTTTCGCCATAATTTGTAAGTTATTAGTTAGTTTTCACTCAAAAAAAAAAAAAAAAAAAAAAAAAAAATGTTGTTTGCTTGCTCATCCCTAACTAACATGATCACCTTCTTCTGAATATTAACTTTGTCCCTGGACTATAAGCTGCTTATGGACCAGGGACAAAGTTAATATTCCATAACTTTCCACCACATGAACCACTAACAAACCCACCTTGCTTTTTGAAATACTGTGTGACATACTGTCGACCCTTTGCTTCTTTCTCCTCTCTTAGCTTCCTTTCTTTCCGTTTTGAGGCATATTCGTCTCCGCCTCCTTACCCGCTTTCTGTGACAAATTACGATGCACTGCAGCTGATCCAGTCGGACTGAACCATTTTACATAAATAGAGAGGGGGGGTGTTAATGTTTCCAAAACAAATAAAGTTATTGTTACCAGTACATTGTAAATAAAATATATTTGTGATTATAAGTTAGTTAATAACTTAGTGTCATATTTTTAGTGTCATATTTTTGTCAGTATTATAATTTTATTAGGGGCCTCTCTGGGCCCCTCTTCATCATGGGCCCCTAGAATCCTTCTCCTTTTTCCCCCCTTTTCGGCGCCCCAGGACATCGACCATACATATTACCCCTGATCATCTAATCTGTAGCATTTTATTTACTCACTGTCATCCAGCGTTTGGAGAATATTTCTCCAACATCTCTGTGTTTCCACCATTTTCTCCTCTGTTTAAGGCACTTTTAAGTAGGGCCCGACCGATTTAATCTGCCCATTACAGCCGTTAGAGAATAAATGGCAATCGGCCAAAAGTTGGTCGATTGACGCTGATGTTAACACTTATATTTTCATTTCTAATAAAATGCAGGGAATATGGTGTTTTACTTAGAAATGATGTTACTTTTTGCACTATAACCTACCTCTGTTAAACTGGCAATAATAAGAAGAACTCTGGTACTGTGAACATACATGTGAATGCCTTAATTCATACAGACTTTGGATGATTATTTTACTTCCCAGAGGTTTACTGCCTTTTTGCACATCATATTTTTGATTTATTTTGTGTTCAAATTGTTCATATGCTGCTCGTTCCACACAATTTCGGATAATAAAAGTATTTGAAAATAGTTAAATGTTCTTCCTTCAAATTATATCTTTGTAACGAGTGTTTGAACTATATTTAAGCCATCAAAAGCAGGTATTTCAGGGTTTTTTTAATTGAAAAATGTAAAAATTTAATCGGCCGATATATCGGTTATCAGATTTTTTTATTTCATAATATCAGAATTGGCATCGGCCCCAAAAAATCCATATTGGTCGGGCCCTACTTTTAAGCCATCTGAGAGTCCTCCTCCCTGCTCCTAACAGTTTGAGCTCTTTTAAGGGCTAAGATGCTTTGTGAATAACTTTTATCTCTACCAGGACCTAGTCTTAACTTTAAGGGGAAATGTCACAATTCTAAGAATTTTCTTAGAATTTTGTCACTAGGAGCTACTCTTAGTACTAAGAAGCTTTGTGAATATGGCCCCTGATGTTTAGCATGCTAGCATGAGCTTCTTAGCACCAGGACACATAATTAGCAACATCCAGTACCAATTGCTGGTTAATCTGCAAGTTGCTGGTAGATTTGCCAAAAAAACAAAAACAAAACAATGGTAAACTTGTAGGTGGCTGGTCACATTTGGACATTCACAAGCCATTTGGCTAGTTGACAAAAGAGTAAATTTTGCACCCTGCATAGCACAAAACACAAGGTTCATTTGAAGCTTTTATTTTGTATTTGGTCATGAAGTGTTGGACAATTAAATATTCTGAAGAAGTAAGAAGATCATGAAAATGATTAAGATTTATCCTGAGGGGAAAGTGAATATATGTACCGAGATGTACGACAATCCAGCCAATAGTTGTTGAGACATTTGACTCAAAACCACAAATATTAACCTTGTGGTGGAGTTACAGGCAAAGGTCAAGGGGATGGCAAATAGACAATGTATTAATACAGCACTTGTGTTAGCGACCACTCAACACAACAACAGAAACACCGTTCCCCCATTCTCACACACATTCATACACTGGTGGCCACCATACAGGCTTATCAGATAAACATACACACACGCTCACACACCAACACCACAGCCAGCAGTAGCAGCCTTGGGCACTTCAATGCCTGCAGGGGCTGGGGTTCGAATCATCGATCTTCTGATTGGCAGACAACCTTCTGATTGGTGCTCCACCTCCTGAGCCCCAGCCGACCCAAAGGGATCACCAATTCATTAGAATACATTATCTGGGCACCACAGATATCTGTACCAAATTAAGTGCCAATCACTCCAGTAGATTTTGAAATATTCTGCAGGATAAGTGAAAACTTGACTCTGCTTGTGGCACTAAAGTCATTGAGATTGATCTAGTAGGCACCATGGAAATCGAAAGCAAACTGCAGTAGAATCTATCAAGCAGTTGTTAGGATATTTTAATCTGGGCAAAAGTGGTGGACCAGTGCACACTGACATTGCCTTCCCTAGAGATATGCCACAATCCAAATTCATCAGGAAGTCAGAATAAGAACTCCAAATGAACTCAGTCTGTGTCTTCTGGGTGCAAGCAACTGCTTGCTCTTTATCAATATGAACTTTACAGGGTGATTATAGGTCAGGGGCGTGTGTCTGCTGGCTTTCCCTGAAGCTTCAAGCAATACAAAGTTTACTATATGCATATTTGCAATCTCACTAATGTAATTTATTCTCTCTTGAGGCAATGGTATTTAAGAAAAATACTTCAGTGTTACGAAGGTTTCAATTGGTTGCAGTGTGCACGAGGCTGCTATCCAAACATGAGCGGAAAATTGCAATAGTGTGTGTGCGCGTCACAGGACTGATCACATTCTGCATCACTTAAACCTTCATTGGAGGATGTGGGGTGGATTTTAACACCACAGTGCTGTGGTTTGTACACGTGCATCATTTCACATTATCTATGGGTTTGTACAGAAAAGTTAGGAAACCATTACAGTCACATCTGTTCAAGTGATGAACAGTCTCATCTGCTTTAAAAGAGCAACATAGATACTCACTGCCACAAATCAAGCAGCGACCCCCTCCCTTATTTCCTTTTTATTAAAATTCATAGGTGATGACGTGAGCTTTGATTTCAGTTTCACTGGGTCTGATGAAAGACAGAAAATACAAGGTGATACACCCCATAATAATTTACCAGTGATGCATTGCCTGCCAACAATTCTCAGTGTTTTTCCATTAGCGTGTTGCTGGGTCTGGTGTTAACAGAAATCCCACACAATTGCCTGTATTGAAAACTTCTTGATCGCAGAGCACTGACTGGTACATGACCTGACATAAAACTTCTTACATGTGAATGAACGACTGAAAGAGTCATGAATCAGTGAATGAATCAATTAGAGGGCAGCCAACTAGGTAATACCTCCACACTATCAGATCCTCTTATCATTCCCTCTTCTTCTGCTTGATTGATTTACTAAACGTTTAAAAAGGTCAAAAAGACCTGCAGAATAAAAAGCACCACCCCAATAATGTGATACAACAGACACAACATTAATCCACAAGGACGACTCCCCTCCTCTTGGCTCATGTCCTTCAAAGGCCAGAGAGCAAGTGTCCTTAGCTGCCCCAAGGCTTCAAAGTGTCCGTCTTCGGGCTTCACCATCACCCACACTCCCTGGAGCATGACAGATTAGCCAACAGGGGACACAACAACCCTCCAATCACCTTCCGCAAATAAACAACAAAGTGGAATGTGGACTGAGAGAGGGGATGGGGGCAAGACAGCAGCACCCTGGGGTGAGCTAAAAGGACAGCCTTCCTCACTCGCATGCGTACACACATGCACAAGTAAAGGGCAAACAAATAGTTAGACACAGGTGGACAGAGAAGGGGATGAGGCAGGGATAACTTCACTCAATCTGGGAAAGAGGCTGCAAATATGAGTGCATGTGTGTGAGAGAAATAAAGGGAGAGTGAGGAGAAGAATGCACAGAATGTCAAAACGAAGACAAACTGAATGAAACTGAAATATTGCAGGTGGGACAAACAGAAAAGCCCTTCAGTCACAGGTTCCCAGTGAGAGCTGGTCAAACATTTCACAAACTCTTATTCCCCACCCTGCAATGCACTATCATCTACAGTCTTTTTGCAATGTCATGCAGTCAGCGGTGCTTTTTACAAGCAGGGCCACATTTACACTGTCAGCCCAGTTCAGACCAAAGATTGGCAACGAGATGAAACCGTTTTAGAACGGTGCAGCGAAAATTTGTAGCGGTGTGAAGTGGCCGGTCCGAGGTCGACTCAAGCCGGCTGATGGTGTCACCTGCAACTCAGCTGGTCAAATTGCTTGCGGCTGGTGTTAGAATGTAAAGCAAGTCACCTGTTTGTACAGCCAGCTTGTAGTGAAGTCCATTGGTCAAGTCAAAATGATGGTGTCAGACGGTGGGTCACTGCTGCTGCTTGCTGTATGTGCTTATACCCCATCCCAACACACACATTCTTATTGGCCAATTAATTGCCGCTGGTTATTTATATCAATGTGGTGTCTTTATTATGAATAGAGTCCATCTGATGCTTGTTTTGCTTCTGTTTTCGCCGTTTCATCACTACTACAAATCGTCGCTGTCCGATGAAAAACACGCATCTCCACTTTTGACGATTTTGACTTTCTACGCACTTTGATGGACACTTCTGACGCCCAGTGGAGATACATATTGAATAGATGATGTAATAAAACGTCTTTCCATTGGTCATTTGGATACCCAAAGCTAACGGTTGCTAGGGAATATAATGGACACTCCATGCACTGTAGAAAGTCAAAATCGTCTAAAGTGGAGAAATGTGTTTTTCATCGGACAGCGACGAAATGCAGCTGTAGCCAGTATCTCACTATCACTATCCTCATTCATATTTTAAGAAGCTACAAATTGACAAAATACAAAACAAAACACAAATAAGCCTGAAATCAGAACAGAAGTACAGAGAGCTGTTGCATAGCGATGATACACCATCTCCTCTAGTTGCATTGGTGTGAACCGGCTAGTAATTAGAACGTTGAAGGCCGCCGCTGTGCAAGTAGTTTCAACTCGTCTTATTGTGAATCTTTAGTCAGAACTAGGCTTTACTTTTTGATTAACCTGCATTATTGCTACACCGGATGAGTGGAACGACTGTGGCACCAAGAAGATCCTCCTGCCTTTGAGTCAGCTCCCTAAATACACAAGACAGATCACCAAGACTGGTAATGGTCTTGTTCATTCACAAACACCCCAAGAACACTATAGCGATACATAGCTTAGCTGCATTATTCTAAGTACCAGCATGTATGCACAGTTCAGATAAACATGGAAGGGCAATTATCATATTTATTGGCCTTATTTATCATGGCTGGACCTACACTACATGCACCAATCCATTAAAGAACAGTAACAGAAGCAGCAGGTTGGTACGTAAACATCTTGTATGAAGCCCAGATTAAGGAAAAGTATTGCTAATCAAGTTTAGCATGTACAGACGGCTACAAATATCACGTGTACGGCCAAAATCATGGCCCACATACAAAATATGGAATACACCAAAATGTAGTGTTCATTAAATGGAACACAAGATGGATGAAAGAATGAATGGATGAGGACTCTTTATTCCGTCCCATTGTTTGGTTTAGCCTTTTTGTTGCTATAAAAATGATACAGGGGCCATGTTCTTCTTCTTGTATTTTCAGTGTTAGATTTTAATGTAGTCACTTCATTTTCGTCCACATCATTTCTTCACCATGACTCCCAAACTCCACCATCTGGCGAAAAGGAACACACCCCGAGTCACTGTCAATAAACTGGCACTACATCGGACAGCCTTTGAGAACACGCCAAATTCAATTCCAAATTGAGCATACCAAGGTCCTGAGACAAACAGAGAGCAAGACAGACAGAAGGAAGAACAACGCTGGGACTCACTCATGGCTGTGTTTGAGTATGTGTGTGTGTGAACTTGTTTACCTACCCTACAATGGACCTTGTTATCTTACATGTTATCAATCTCGTTATTTTACCTCTTATCTTACACCAACAGTGGACTGGCAAGCCAACAGGACATTTTGGAGGTCCAGTGTTTGTCCTGCTTTATATCATGCCAAAACCATGTGTAAAAGCCTTTGGTTAATTAAGTTTAATTTGAGCCAAGAGGGGACTTGCAGGTGTGCTCGTGTCCTTGCACTGCACTACTTCTGCAGGCTGGAGCAGGGATTTTAACGACTCAATAAAACACGTTTTTTTCCACACTCTTCCAAAGTGTGACAGGCTTTCAGACTGTAAGGTGGCTGTTGAACAGGCCCCATACCGAAGGGACCAGTCTCCTTAAACATAGAGGCTCAACTTTAGTGGAAGTCATAAATAGTTTAGAATAGAGGGTAGGAAAAAGGCAGGGGAATACAAAGCATTTCAAAATCTAAAAACAAGCACGATAAAGTTAGAAGTATAAGAGTCATCAGTGACACACTTTGCAGAAACTATTTGATACACATCTATCATCAGACTTTTACTAGACCAGCATAACTCCCCCAACCAGTTTTCAGGATTACAGCATTTTAAAATGTACTTATAACGTTCGTCTACAGTCTGCTAGGAATGCAATTTGTTTGTGGATACAAAACACAGAAAAAAGACCCCATTTCTCTAATGCATAATGAAACAAGTTTCCCCTTCGCCCGAGTTTCTGCTGATGCCACAGATAGTTTCTTACCTGGATGACTGTGATGTGTGAGCTTGAATCTTAAATTAGACCCGACTGAAAAACTGCTGTAGTCATATTTAAGATCCAAGGCTTACACATAAGCAAGGTAGCTTTGTGTTTGTTTTTTTGTTTGCTTTTTTCTGTTAGGATATTTATGTGATCGAACAACAGGTGCTTCTTCGAGCACCAGTTTGGAGCTTTATAACTGGGTGTAATTGTCTTTGTGAGCCTAACCATTTAGCTACTCATTTTGTTTTTTGTCTCTCTTTTTTGGTCTCCTCCGCATTTTGGATTGGGTCTAATTAACCTATTTAAAGTGGGTCTTACTGTTATTTTTCATTGGTCTGTTTCAGATTGGATCCAAAATTGTGGACTCGTAAAGACACTAATGTTGTTTGAATAGAGGAGTGTAGTGTGTGAACGCAATTACAAATCATCATACTGTAAATCTGCAAAGCAACAGAGATTTGGACATTTAGGTTATTAGTGTAACCCCTGTCTTATTGTGACTGAGCCCAAAAGCCTGAGATTGTAAGAGAAGATTTTTACTAAGCTGCAACAAGTAAGATTTTCAGAGCAGCTACTGAAGTATGGCACAATTTTAATTATTGAATTAAGTCATCTAGCTTTTATTAGATTGATATTCTTTTTGATACTGACCTTATTAACATATCAGTCACACCGATCAGCCACAACATAAAAAACACTGATGGTGAAGTGGATGACATTGATCGTCTTGCTACATTGCAATGTTCTTCTGGGAAGCCTTGGGTCCTGGCGTTCATGTGGATGCCATTTGACACACACCACCTGCTAAAACACCATTGCAAACCAGGTGAAGCATCATCGGTGGACATTTCACCATGCCACGCCACAAAAGCTGCTCAGGAGTGGCCTGAGGAGTATGCCAAATTCTCTTGAGCCCAATCAAATCAAGCATTTGTGGGACGTGCTGATGGACCACCGTGCAACCCACAGGACTTAAACGATCTGCAACCAATGACTTGTTGCCAGACACCACAGGAAACTGCCTGAGGTCCTGTATCCATGCTTTAACAAGTCAGAGGCCCACCATGGTTTGGACTTAGCTTCAACCTACTGTATCAAGGCATAGACACAAAACCTTTGCACTATCAGTAGATCACACAGACGCTCAATAGGGTTGGGATCTATGGAATTTTGAGGCCAGGTCGACACCTTGAACTCTCCTGTGCAGTTTTGGTGTCGCATGGTGCACAGTTGTGATGGGGAGGCACAATGGGAGTGCTGTTGCCATGAGGGGTTGTGCCTAGTCTTCAATGATGTTTGGGTGGGCAATGTGTGTCAAGTGATGTCCACATGAATGCCACAACCCAAAGTTTCCCAGCAGAACACTGCATTGTAACGAGATGATCAATATTGTTTCCTTTCCTTGATGGTTGGCAGAAAATAACATCCACACTTATACAGAGCGACAGAAATCCTCTCTTAGTACATGATGCCTTTAAAGAGTGCATGGAGTGATGTCCACACTTCAATATGGATGCTTAAAGACAGAATTACAAATCAACATTGTGAACAGTCATAATTAGAGAAAAAATGATCCAGAAAACTGACCATAGTCATGAGTGAGTCTGAAATAAATGTTCTGAAGATGAAACAAACACAACCACAGTAAACTGTAGTGATCCAGAACAAAGAGTGACTGTGGAGAGCTCTTTCCCGTGACTCTAAGAATGAAGTTATTGATTACTAAAATTAGCTGTAAACCTCAGGATGAAGAAAGGATGTCCTATTTCATACTCCACCACTCCACACAGTTCATAGTAAGGACATAGTGTAACACAACAAAATGTGAGTATCTCTAATGAAAAATTCAAAAAAGGTCACTGGTGTTATAGATTTAGAATGTATTCTTTATATGACTAAAACACCTGGCTACATTAAATAAAGTGCAACGTTTTTCTACTGCTGCGAAAAACTACATTTAGTGCCCTGCTGTTGTATGACTCTGCACACCAGTAAAGGTTCTCTAACTGTTTACATCATTGTCTGTGAATACATGGATGCCTCACACACATCCTCCCCCGGCAGCACAGATCGATACAATCACCACAGTTTCAAGGAGGGCATCCAAGATTAGTGTCTCAGTATCTGACATAAATGTTTCCCCTTCTGATCCTGAGATATGATGCTAAGTAATAGTCAGAAAAGGGCTTTATGCAGAATATTATGATGTCATAGTGAAGCTGACCTTTGACCCTTTCGATATAAAATGTCATCAATTCATAATTTTATTCTATTAGAAATTTTGGGTGAAATTTTGTCATATTAAGGGTATACGTTTTTGAGGTAGGGCTCAAAAAAATGTTGTGTGGTCACACTAACCTTTGACCTTCGACCACCAAATTCTAATCAGTTCATTCTCCAGCCCAAGTGAACATTTGTGCCAAATTTAAAGAAATTTCCTGAAGGCATTTGTGAGTCATCATGTTCATGAGAATGAGACGGATGCAAGGTCACGCTGACCTTGACCTTTGACCACCAAAATCTAATCAGTTCATTGGGAACATTTGTGCCAAATTTTAAGAAATTCCCTCACGGTGTTCTTGAGATAATATGTTCACAAGAATGAGACAGACAAATTCACAGTAACTTCGACCTTTGACCTATAACGACCAAAATCGTACCCGTTTATTCCTCAGTCCAAGAGGACGTTTTTGCCAAATTAAAAAAATAAATCCCTCCAGGTGTTTGTGAGATAATCATGTTCACAAGTATGAGACAGATGAAGACTACATTGATTTTGATCTTTGACCTGTGGCCACCAAAATCTAATCTGTTTATTGTTAAGTCCAAAGGGGAGTCTGTGACAAATTTGAAGAAATACCCTCAAGGCAAGATATCACATTCATGAAAATGAGACAGATGTAAGATCATGCTGACCTTGACCATTGACGACCAAAATCCAATCAGTTCACTGGTGAGTCCAAGTGAATGTTTGTGCCAAATTTGAAGAAGTTCCCTAAGATGCTCTTGAGATATTGTGTTGACAAAATTGACACTGACAAATTCACAGCAACCTTGACTTTTGACTTATAACCACCAAAATTAGTTTATTCCTCAGTCCAAGTGGATGTTTTTGCCAAATTTAATAAGATAAGAGATAATCATGTTCACAAGTATGAGACAGATGCAAGACCTTGACCTTTGACCTATGGCCACCAAAATCTAATCAGTTCATTGGTGAGTCCAAGGGGATGTTTGTGCCAAATTTGAAGAAATTCCCCCGAGAGGTTTGTGAGATGTCACATTCATGAGAATCAGACTGACAAATCACAGTAACCTTGACCTTTGACCTATAACCACCAAAATCTATTCCTCAGTCCAAGTGGATGTTTGTGCCAAATGTGAAGAAAGTCCCTCTAGGCATTTGTGATATAATCATGATAAAATCATAATGATGTTCACAAGACCACATTGACCTCAACCTTTGACCTATGGCCACCAAAATATAATCAGTTCATTGTTCAGTCCAAAGGGGAAGTTTGTGTCAAATTGGAAAAAATCCCCTTAGCTTGAGATCACATCAATGGGACGGACGTACAGTACAGGCCAAAAGTTTGGACACACCTTCTCATTCAATGCGTTTTCTTTATTTTCATGACTATTTACATTGTAGATTCTCACTGAAGGCATCAAAACTATGAATGAACACGTGGAGTTATGTACTTAACAAAAAAAGGTGAAATAACTGAAAACATGTTTTATATTCTAGTTTCTTCAAAATAGCCACCCTTTGCTGTGATTACTGCTTTGCACACTCTTGGCATTCTCTCCATGAGCTTCAAGAGGTAGTCACCTGAAATGGTTTCCACTTCACAGGTGTGCCTTATCAGGGTTAATTAGTGGAATTTCTTGCTTTATCAATGGGGTTGGGACCATCAGTTGTGTTGTGCAGAAGTCAGGTTAATACACAGCCGACAGCCCTATTGGACAACTGTTAAAATTCATATTATGGCAAGAACCAATCAGCTAACTAAAGAAAAACGAGTGGCCATCATTACTTTAAGAAATGAAGGTCAGTCAGTCCGGAAAATTGCAAAAACTTTAAATGTGTCCCCAAGTGGAGTCGCAAAAACCATCAAGCGCTACAACGAAACTGGCACACATGAGGACCGACCCAGGAAAGGAAGACCAAGAGTCACCACAGCTTCTGAGGATAAGTTCATCCGAGTCACCAGCCTCAGAAATCGCAAGTTAACAGCAGCTCAGATCAGAGACCAGATGAATGCCACACAGAGTTCTAGCAGCAGACCCATCTCTAGAACAACTGTTAAGAGGAGACTGCGCAAATCAGGCCTTCATGGTCAAATAGCTGCTAGGAAACCACTGCTAAGGAGAGGCAACAAGCAGAAGAGATTTGTTTGGGCCAAGAAACACAAGGAATGGACATTAGACCAGTGGAAATCTGTGCTTTGGTCTGATGAGTCCAAATTTGAGATCTTTGGTTCCAACCGCCGTGTCTTTGTGAGACGCAGAAAAGGTGAACGGATGGATTCCACATGCCTGGTTCCCACTGTGAAGCATGGAGGAGGAGGTGTGATGGTGTGGGGGTGTTTTGCTGGTGACACTGTTGGGGATTTATTCAAAATTGAAGGCACACTGAACCAGCATGGCTACCACAGCATCCTGCAGCGACATGCCATCCCATCCGGTTTATTTTCCCATCATTTATTTTTCAACAGGACAATGACCCCAAACACACCTCCAGGCTGTGTAAGGGCTATTTGACCAAGAAGGAGAGTGATGGAGTGCTGCGGCAGATGACCTGGCCTCCACAGTCACCGGACCTGAACCCAATGGAGATGGTTTGGGGTGAGCTGGACCGCAGAGTGAAGGCAAAGGGGCCAACAAGTGCTAAACACCTCTGGGAACTCCTTCAAGACTGTTGGAAAACCATTTCAGGTGACTACCTCTTGAAGCTCATGGAGAGAATGCCAAGAGTGTGCAAAGCAGTAATCAGAGCAAAGGGTGGCTATTTTGAAGAAACTAGAATATAAAACATGTTTTCAGTTATTTCACCTTTTTTTGTTAAGTACATAACTCCACATGTGTTCATTCATAGTTTTGAGGCCTTCAGTGAGAATCTACAATGTAAATAGTCATGAAAATAAAGAAAACGCATTGAATGAGAAGGTGTGTCCAAACTTTTGGCCTGTACTGTACATTATGAAAATGTTATTTCTATTTTGGATAAGTCAAAATGACCATAAATCGCGGCCCATATTTGGCCAGTGTAAAATAAGACCGTTAGTATCACTATCAGTAACGTAGGGACAAAGGTGTGTGTGTGTTGTGTGTGTTGTGTAGTAGGGGGACACAATTTAAAGCAGCAGGAAGAGAGTCCTGATTTATTTATCCAGAGCCACTGATTGCTGCGTTCAAGGGCACTGCTGGTAAAGGTGATGGATGAGAAGTGTTTGCACTTCCCTTCTCTCTCTGATCAGACACTCGTGGTCCACCAACATAACCTCTCCCCTGGGGAAGAAAAAAGAAAGAGGAAGGACTGGACAATATAAAAAGCAATTTGTCATGGAGGCGATTACTTATTTATTTTGCCTCACTATAGTCCGGTACGGAGGCTGTTTGTGCCTCAGCTGGGACATGAAGGAGAGAAACTGAATGTATCTGCTGTGCAAAGGGACATTGTGCGCATCCTGAAAAATACTACACCTCTAAATAGTAATGCTGCTGCTCAGGTAACTTTAGTGTGCATAGATTTATACAGGTATTAAGCACATATAACCTGTGTGTGTGTGTGTGTGTGTGTGTGTGTGTGTGTGTGTGTGTGTGTGTGTGTGATGTCTGTGCTGTAGGTCTCATTAAAATCTTCCTGTACACGTCATTGTTCCTCCACTGAAACAAATACACACCTGTACACACCTATTACTGTAACAGTGTGTTGATGTTAACACACTGTCAGCCACACGAGGTCAGGTTCGGGCAAGTAATGTGATAAACACACAAATACACCCTCACACACACACACATTAACACACACACCTTTCCGAGATAAAAGAGATGAATTGGTTTGTCAGTAAAACAGCCCGTGCTCTGTTTATTGGACAGTTAATGTGTTAGAAAAAAAGACAGACTATTATTATCTCTGCTATTATTACTACACCTATTTCACCCTTATTGCTTCTGTCTGTGTCGACCTGTTACTGTCAGGAAGCAAAACATCACTTCATGTGAGAGAAGAAAACAGAGCACCTTGTCTGAACTGTCACACTGTTATGCTCCTGCTGACAACAAATATGTTTTAAATGTATTATAAAAGTGTCATCCACTGAGTTAGTATTTTTTTTTTTGGAAATAGCAATAATGCAGCAAATAGCTTTTACGATACCTTCCTCTCACTGCTAAATGTACAGCTGCTGCGTTTGACATTTAAAGGGGCATTTCTGTGATTTAGCTTTATAATTCAGTAGAATGGGGGACTCATAAGACTAATCAAAATAAAGTCGAAGCAGCAGAGGCTGATATATCTTGACCCTTTATTCTCTACGATCGTTCAAGCTCCAGAAACTCTGGATCCTACATTTCCTTTAATGCAACTTAATAGTGCTTTTTATCACGTCCTTCCTGCCTAAATGCTCCTTGTCACTTCTTTCAAACTCCAGTTCTGCAGTTTGCAGTGCAGGCTTTCTGTTATGAATGTCATGTTTCAAGCTCAAGCCAAGAAAAATAACCTTGATGATGTCATCAGGGTTATTTTTTCAGACTTTGGGAAGTACCCAGCAGAGCCACAGAAGACATTAAACAACTGTATGCACAAGAATGCCCACCTCAAAAGAATGACCACATAGGTCATTTTAACAAGTAGAAATTACAACCCATGTTTATTTGTTTGCTGGGTGACGACCTCTAGTGGCCGTAATAATTATTGCAGGAGCAAAGGAGGAAGTCAGATAACATTTGCCTGGAAAGTCATTACTCTGTGTGTTCATCTTCAGTTTGACATTGCATCCACTCTGACTGATTTCCATCTGAGAGGGGGATTCGATTTTCCGTGATCAGTCACTACAGAAAAGCATATTTATCTGAATCTAACGTCATTTTAGGTCCACAGTGATGCTTGGTGTTACTGGTGTTGTCTGGGTTATACGTGTAGAGAAGAGTGAAGTAAAAAAAACTACAATGTCAGGGGATACTAAGAAGACATGTTGATTTAGAACAGCCACGTTACAGACTCTATCTTGTCTACAGTTCTCGCCATTGTTCTTATTACTCTTCATTGGTTCCTTCACACTAGTGATGGCCAAATGAAGCCTCATGAAGCATTTTCTTTATTATCTGAGCCCACTAGATGGCGCTCATGGTTTAAAGAGAGAGGCTCAAAGAAAGGCAATTCAGTGTGCTTTCAACCTTTACTTGAACAAAAAGCTCCATGTAGTGGGCTCATAAAACAAAGAAAATGTTTCATGAGGCTTCATTTGGCCATCACTACTTCACACTACTTGACCATTAGCTTCACCTGTGGCGCTGATTGGCTAAACGTTCCCCAGCAGCGCTCACTAGATTTTTATAATTCAACCAAGAAACCACTGTTTCATGTTACAATGCCAGATGAGTCAAAAAAAAACCCAAAAATAACAAATAACAAGCAAGACTTTCAGTCAGGAGATTGCTGTTTGTGTCCTGTGTGAAATGAAACATCAACACAACACATTCTCACTCTGACCTTGTCACACATTGAGGTTTGGTCATGGACTTTCCAAATCCTCATACGACATGCAAGGTACCCTGGGTGCGTTGGTTGTTGATGTTCTGGGACACCATGTCAAGTTCTGTGACATGCATTGTCTTCTCTCAAAATAAACACACTACATTTGTACAACAATGCGAATTAACATTTTTTTTCTTTGAACAACAAAAGCACGTGGTTAGGTTTAGGTAGTGATGGCCAAATGAAGCTTCATGAAGCATTTCCTTTATTTCATAAGCCCACTAGATGGTGCTTGTTGTTCAACAAAAGGTTGGAAGCTTCACTGAAGTGCCATTCTTTGAGCCTCTCCCTTTAAACCATTAGCACCATAGAGAGGGCTCAGAAAATAAAGAAAATGCTTCATGAGGCTTCATTTGGCCATCTCTAGGTTTAAGCAACATAAACACGTGGTTAGTTTTGGGAAAAAAGAACAGGGTTTGGCTGTAGAAACACCATTCTCTTGGGTGAAAGTCAGTGAAAGTCCCACCCACCCCAGTCAGACTTTCGTCTTCTGAACTTTCGTCTATGTCCCGCCACGTGTCCCCTGGATGCCACCAGGCACTGTTAAACTATAACGGCAACTGACTGCGCATCATGCCGCTGTTAAAGGATGTATTTTATCATTGGTTTCTGATGCAGCAAGTCACTCCCCAAGCCTATGTCATTTGATGTTTATGACATATGTGTGTCGTGAGATAAAAGGATTGATTTCACGTTCCACCACCAATGTCATCTATATGCTCAAATGTCCTTGTGGCTTAGCATATATCGGAAAAACGAACAGACAGTTGAAGACACGTATTGCTGAACACAGGAGCACCATTAGAAATAAAGTTGCCTCTGGCCCTGTGGCTGTACACTTTGCTGAAGTCAAACACGTTTCCACTTTAAAATACATCGGGATTGAAGCTCTCAAATGTCCACGCAGAGGGGGTGACCTTAACTCTATGCTCCGTGTGGACTGATCTATGATGTATCTCTTGTTTTTTAAGATGCTGTGTGTGTTTTTTCTCTGATATCTGTTGGAGGATGTTTTCTATATGGACATTTCTATACACATATTGAGGTTAATATCATGACTATGTGATCATTGTGGGTCTTTTTCAATGTTTATTGTCATGCTATTAATATTGATATAGGTCTGTCTCCACTATGTAGTTTGATAACAACTGACATCTTCATTTTTCTGAGTGTTTTTCATGAGTATCATTGTCCCTCTACTACTTATCAGTTGCTAGAAAGAGGCGCCTCATATATATATTTTTTATGTAATATGATGGCCTTTACAGCCTGAGTTCTTTAGGGGAACATAAAATCTATTAGAACATATGTATTTTGTGTACATATTTGTGTATTTTTTAAACTATTTTTGGAAATGTTTTTCTGTTATTATTGTGTATAATGGGTATCAATGTAGATATTTATGAAAATGCACACCTGGTATGCCATGTCATGTGACCTGGTATGGGGACCTTTCAAGATGCCGTCTTTCTGCTGATTCAATCTGTTTGAAAAGCATCTGAGGAAGAGCTGTTTTCGGCTCAAAACATCATGCGGTAAATAAATACTCACTCTATTGGAGCTTCTTGCTGTCATGTGAGACCGGTCATGATATCTTGCCTTTACAAACTTTATTATCTTAAGCCAAATCATGATCAGTCTTTCAAATCTAACCACGTAGTTTTGGCACAACTGCAAGCAACCAACCGTTAACGGTCATGTAAAAGTTATTCTGTGGTCCAGTGGTAGAAAACACTCCCGTGGATTGTATTCAGAGGAACATCTGACCCATGTGATCGTCATTTAAAATGAGTGTAAAATGACCCACTCTGAAAATACCAGTGTAGCAATAAAGTGTCAATAAAAACAGCCCACTGGCAATACACGAGCCTTTGGTTTTACCATGAAGTCATGTTACTGTCAATGGACACCCTCAAATTTTTCTATTGACCAGAAATATATGCGCTCATGAAGGCTAATGTTTGTGTGAGCGGACATGGACACAGTGCCCAATCATTTAACTGTTAGCTTAAGCCTTATGTAAACACAGTGGCTTGTATTGATGAACCAGAGCCTGCCAGCGTCCCATTGCACACTTCCTGCTCCTGCATGCACATTTTCTGTCAATGCACTCATGCACACAAACATACAAACAAATACACATGCAGAGAAACACATAATACATATTTTCGATGTATTCATGATGGTATCTTTCCTCATTAAATCCCTTTAATCAAGTGACATATGTACTTTTGATGTAATAATTAAGAGTGCTCCAACGTTGCAGGATCCTTCAGTATTTTACATAAAGAGAAATATTGATGAGAGCATTTATATACTGCTTTTCCTTTCTTCTCCTCTCTTTCCAGCTGTCTCCCTCTTCCTTCTCTGGGTCTCTCCCTCAATAGCGGCAAATCTCCAGTGTTTACAGAGCTGCTGAACGGAGAGCTTAAATGGCAACATTTGAAGAATGTCAGCAATAGCCGAGCTCTAACCTCAATCTCTCCCGCTCTGCCTCGTACATGCACAAACAACACAAGAGAAATGGAGGGGCCTAGAAGAGAACACATGTGGGGCTGTGAGACACCGTGTTTACTTGATTGCATTGCCTTGCTAAAATTGGAATGTCCCACTTCACACTGTTCTATTAGTATTGCCCCGGACTGGCTCTACATCAGCTGCCGGGGTGATGGGAGAGAAGGGGAGAGGAGAGGTAAGAAAAGAAACAGTGTAAAGGAGGAGAGTTGGGTTCAGTGCACTCTTGGACCCAATGTTCCCAGATACTGTGGTGCAGATGTGTTGTCTCTCTTCACAGACGACATTGGACACGGGGCCAAACACATGGAAACACTGCTAGCCCAGGGACCTTGCCCCAGTTGCCACACACACACACACACACACACACACACACACACACGTATACACAGGAGACTGCCACATTACAGTAACCGCTAAAATGTTACACAAGTCCAAGGTTCTGAGTCAGGTGATATGAGACTATATTGGTTGTCTGTTCATCTCCAGCATTTTACGACTTTACCCATTAAAGTTTAATTAGTGTTTAAATTAATGAATTATTATTTTAACTTGTGATGACTTATCTCTTCTCCATCAAAGGAATCGTTTATCTAAAGTCTAGATTGAATGTCATAATTGCAGCTCAGCAGCACATATTCACTGCCCTGATCTCCTCCACGCACTCCACGCCTTCATTACCTATGATTTATGAGCACTTACCATTTAGATTCAGCTGTGCAAGGTGCTCACTTTTGAGATGCAAATATACAATTACTAAATAGAGTTCATGTTTAAGTGTCTGCCCCGGACACATCCTCACAGTACATAACAGGTCTATATCACAATTCTCTTTACTGTATCGATCCACATGACTTAACTTTAAACATTTAAGGTTTTATCTGCAAATGTGCAGCAAAAATATCATGGATGGGTTGTGCCAGTGCAATAAATGGCATAGTGTATGGTAAATGGTATTATTTTGATCACCTATATCAAAATATGACTTAAAAACTGAAAATAATTATTCTGTCAGGATGGTGCATGTACAAATTCTTTAACAATTATAGATTACAGTGTGTTCAATAGTAAAACAAAACAGAAAGATAATGACTAATGGAAATGTAAAATAAAAATCACATTAGGTGGATAACTGCTTCGTCCATCCTCTGCCTTTAGACACGTATATTAACAGGCGTACCACTGTCTGCAGTGCACAAGTTAAGAATAGGGAATGGGCGCAGTGACGTCACCATGGACGTCGCCGCCATGTTGATGGCTACGGGCAGCAGTAAACAAACGCAGTAGTTGAGTTGCATCGAGTGGAGAAAGCGAGGGAAAAGATGTTAAGATGCCAGAAAGGAAAGGGATTTTACTGGGATACATTGAACCACGAAGCCAGGGACCGGTAAATGGAGAAAATGAACGCTCTAAATGGTTTTTCGTTTGGGGGTTCCCGGTCTAGACCGATTCACGGATGTCTGAAATTTTCTTCACCCCTTCTTTGTCCTGCAATGAATGAGTGCATCGGCTTTCTACTGTGCCACAGCGCCACAATAGCGGTTGGGAGGTGTATTGCACATTGGTAGTAAGAGGCTTACATCCGTGATAATAATGCATGTTTATTGAACAATAACAGATATACAAACACACGGCAACCGCCCGTACACCTTCCTAACATCGGTGCCTATGAGGTGAGTACATTACATGTTTGATTTGAACGTTTATGGAGACGTGAATCGGTCTAGACCGGGAACCCCCAAACAAAAAAACATTTATAGCGTTCATTTTCTCCATATATCAGTCCCTGGCTTCGTGGTTCAATGTATCCCAGTAAATTCCCTTTCCTTTCTGGCATCTTAACATCTTTTCCCTCGCTTTCTCCACTCGATGCAACTCAACTACTGCTGCCTGTAGCCATCAACATGGTGGTGACGTCCATGGTGACGTCACTGTGCCCATTCCCTATTAGAGCTGTGATGATCAATTAGTTAACAGGCAACAAATATGACGAGCGAATTTTTAGATAATTGATTAATTGTTAAGGTTAGGTTAAGGTTCTGTGTGTAACTGTCAGAAAATCCAGAAAATAGTAGTGACACCACTGGCTGATAAGTTAACTGCAGTTAGCATCCAGTTGCTCGCACTCCAAACTTGAGCTAAAACAGTGACTGAACACGATTGGCCGGCATCTTGTTAACAGAACGCTGGGAAATGAACTACAATCATATTGCAAATAATGTCACTATACCTGCAATGTTCCATGATCCTAATTAGCTTGTTTTTGGCAAATTATGTTAGCGATACTGTTAGAGAGCAACCAAGCTAACGTTAGCCAGCTAGCTGTAACTACACTACATGGATCTGTTGTGGTTGCTTCATAACATTTGCAGACTACGTGATTTGCAAGCCATCCCTGGAAGTCTGGATGAATTAGCTGACTTTATACACTCAATACCTTATTTTGCTGCTGTAGTTAGCTAGCAATTTGTTCATACTGGCAAGCGAGCTAATGTTAGCCTAAAGTAACCAACTAAAACCAAAAATTTACAATATATTTCATGTCAGTGTTTCCTCTTGGATTTTTTTTCAGCACCGGAGGCGATCAATGCGATTAATTACGTGTTTATCAGACCACAATTGAGACAAGAATTGCTAGTGCATGCCGCGGTCCCTCGACAGACCGGACAGCGATGGCTGAATTCGATTTGCTACAGTCGTATATAAGAAGGTCTGTCCCTGGGCTGTTGCTATGTGTTTCATGTGTTGACATTAACAGACTCCACTTCTAAGCTAACGTTAGCTAGTGTTACATATTGTTGGCGCTGTAGGGAAGCTGAAAAGAGGTAAGACATTCGGGAGTGCGCATATACGTCACATCCTTTGGATTTTCCCCTGAAATTTGTCCTGTCCAGAGGTTGTTAATGGTGACTGAGAAAGACGGGGAAGGTCTCGGTTTTTTATTTAGCCTACGTTACAGCGTGTTCATCCATCGGCAATAAAAATTAAAGTACGTAAAAAGTTGCATAGAGCTTTTAACTGAACATGTTTGTCAGACAAATCAAGCAATTAAATATCATCATATTGGGATTTATGAAACTGTGATGGGAATTTTTCTTTATTTTATTTTTTGATGCGCTAAGCAATTATTCAGTTAATCTAAAAAGTAATCTGCAGATTAACTGAGTAGGACAACAATAATTAGTTGCAGCTCAAGTGTTCATAGCTCACTGTGATGATGAGTATTTTGCATTTGCCAAGATACAGAATGTTTTTAATGTCAGTGTTGCGTAAAGCCAAAAGGACTTGGGGTTAGAAAACATCTGAATACAGAAATCAGATGTTCTTCTTTAATGTCCCTCACAAAACATCATCTTAGATTCCTCGACATCTGCATTACAAGCAAGCAGCGGTGATGAGGTCAAGGGTCACATGTACCAGAGCTCAGACCACTGATGAAAGTAAATTCAAACACACATCTGTAATACAAAGCACATGTATTTCACTGATTGCTTACCCAGTCACACATAGACACACACCTACACACTGGTCACACACAGAGGCCTCAATCACACTTTTATTTTCTGATTGTGCAATTTGCCTCTGAACCAGAACCAGACCAAATTCAGACACTCACACACTCACACGCTGCTGTTCCACTCACCTCCTGAGCAACCAGGGACGAGATGCGAACAGCCCTTCGGACCCTAGCGTTCCTCCCCCCCTCCTGGGGGAGGCTGTCGCGCCCACTCAGCGACATCTCGCTCATCTGGTCCACCCAGGAGCCCCGGCCCACGGGCACGGGCACATCCCACCGGGCATCCCCCGTACCCCCCCAGCTGGCCCCCCGTGCCCGCCCGCCATCCGCGCTCCCCCGTCCTGCCACTCCGTCGGCCGTCCTCCCCCCTCCACTCTCCCCCAGAGGTGGAAAGGGCAAAGGCGGCACCACTGTTGGCACAGTGGGCACCGTCACCGTGCCCCCAAGGTGTCTTTGCTTCCTCCTCCACCTCCTCGCCCTCCTCTTCCTCGCACTCTTCCTCCCCCCTTGACCGTGGTGCTGTCACCGGTCGGCCCCCAATGCTCCGGGAGTGACAAAGAGTTTTGGCTCCTGGGGTTCGTCGCTCTGCCTCCCCTCAGTCTCTCTTCTCTCCTGGCTACTCTGGTGACAGTCTGCCTTGCTCTTCCTCTGCTTCTCTCGTTCTTTCGGTTGGTCCTTCTTTCATTTTCTGTCTCACAGTCTGTCTGTCTGTCTCCCTGTCTGTCTGTCTCTCAGTCAGTCTCTTGGGGCTGGTAGAGACACAGAGCTCGTATCAGATCCACAGCTGTAGCCGGTCTGACTGAGAGCTCAGCCAAACTGCTGCTGCTGCTGTTGAGACTTCCCTCCGCTCCGCTCAGCTCTCTCCCTCCCTCCCTGCCTTTCTCTCTTCCTCCACACAGGATCTCTCTCCCTCCCTCATTCTGCAGGATCTCTCTCTCCTCACCGAACTCTCTCTTTATCCAGGATTTCCTTTTGTTCTCTCTTTCAATACACCTGATCTCTCTCTCTGTTGCTCTTTTCTGTCGCTTGGCTTCTTGGTCTCCCTTTTTCTCTCTGCATCTCTCTGTGTGAATGCCCAAGCTGAACCTTCTTTTCTTTCCCTTTTCATTTCACTCTCTGTTTGTCACTCTTCATTTCTCTTTTTATCTAATACAAAAAGTAAACTGGCAGTTTTCCCCTCTCTGAATAATACCCTCTTCTCCAATTTTACAGTTCTTTGTGTAACCCAAAACCAACCAGACACACTCTTTAGTCCCATTTCCACCAAGCAGTACGGTTCAGTTCAGTTCAGTTTGGTATGAATTTTTTCCATTTCCACTGTTAAAAGTTGTGGATGGTACCAACAGAACTGTTCCTCACCGTCCCCATGTTTACTCCCCCCTCTGTTGGGGTACCTAGCACACAGATCTGGCACTAAAAGGTGGAGCTGTGAACACTGCAGTCTGATTGGTCAGTAGAGGACGGTCACTCTGCTCAGGGCTGAGTTGTGTCTAGTTTTGTAACCACTGTTAATACTGTGGCAAGTCTTACACTAGTAAAATATTACTACCAAATGAAAGGATGTTTTGCTGCCTCTCACAGCAGCTGGAGTCTCAGAAAAAATAACTTCATTCACTGGGCCGACTGCCGGCAACTTTTAAGGTGGAACGTTAACTTGTAATGTTACTCAATGCATGAGTTGATGACGTGAATCCATCAGCACACCTTAAATTTCACTGTGACAACTTTGACCATCACTTTAGTTTTTATATGACCCATTTTTAGTAATGAGTGGAGAAGAAGCGCCACACAGCATCATTCCTGTGGGCTCCAGCAACACTAAACCCCTGAGCTTGCCTGAGAAGGACTAAATGCACAAAGCTGCTATTTTTAAATATCCCATGGAGAGAGACTCTCACTGCAGCCTGTTCTATTTTGTTCTGAAAATGTGGGCGTGCAGCCTCGTTCTGTGGACGATAGACCAGGTGCAGACTTCCATCTGTGTCACCGCTGATGAGGAAATACAGCGAGTGCTGGACGGAGCTGTAGTGATGGTCAAATGAAGCCTCATGAAGCATTTTCTTTATTTTCTGAGCCCACTAGATGGCACTTTTTGTTCAACAAAAGGTTGAAAGTAGTGATGGCCAAATGAAGCTTCATGAAGCTTTTTCTTTGTTTTCTAAGCCCACTAGATGGCGCTCATGGTTTAAAGAGAGAGGCTCAAAGAATGGCAATTCAATGTGCTTTCGACCTTTTCTTGAACAAAAGGCGCCACCCAGTGGGCTTATAAAATAAAGACAATGCTTCATGAAGCTTCATTTGACCATCACTAGTTGAAAGCACGCTGAATTGCCATTCTTTGAGCCTACCTCTTTAAACCATGAACACCATCTAGTGGGCTCAGAAAATAAAGAAAATGCTTCATGAGGCTTCATTTGGCCATCACTACCGGGTGGAGCAGTGAGTGAGAACAACCCCGCCCAGTTTAGTTTAGTTTAGTTTAGTTTGCACAGTTTAAAAATGCACAAGAATAACAGATAAATAGTACATGGTGCAGGAAGAGGCAAAAAACCCAGTAGGCGTATTTGAAGCCTCCACCTAAATTTTAAAATTTCACAGTGTTATGTAGAGCACAAAATTAACATACAAAAAATGATGATGGCAAACTAAATATACAAAGTAAATAAAAATAACAAAAATCAAAATACCCACATTTAAGAGTGCCGTTTGCAGTGGAAACACTTGGGTCTAGGTACCATGTCTGAAGGGTTACTGTTGGTTCCAAAGGTACCATTCCGAAAGAGTTTGGTAGAAACGTTTCTTTCCAGTTTCTTTCTTCCTCTCCTTTCCATTTTTAGCCTGTCCATCATTTACCTTTTCTTTTGGTTTCTGTTTTTATTTTCCAAGACACCGGCCTGCTGCATTCTGCTTCTCTTCGTAGGCAATTTAAACCCCACAGTATCGATTCAAGTTAAAACAAGTCCATTAAACCATCGCAGTTGATGTACAATTGGCTGAACAGTTGTGTGCACATCCACTAAACCTCGTGAGAAGGCTGCTAGATACAGAATATCAACCAGAATACTAAACATCGCTTCTAAAACTCCTCAGATCTGAGTTCTTAGTTTTTTTTCCCCAGCTGAGGCAATAGCTATTTGGTTGCGATAAATAGAAGCAGAAAAGAATATCTATCGAGCTCATGAGCCGCTCCAGCTGAGAGACGTGGCACAGACAGAAAGACAACACTAATAAAGGAATTCTCTGTTCACACTTGAGATGACTTTATTTAAATAAATGCGTCTTTAAATTCACTTTTTGCTGCCTGTTCCTCTCCCTCCACCCCCCTCTCTCTCTCATTAAATCTCAGCCTGTGACAGTACTAATTGCTATCCTACGTAAAGAGCTCCATCCCTCCCTCTGTCCGTCCAGTCAGCCCTTGCAAACTCTCAGCATCTCTCTCTATCTCTCTCTTTTTCTCCATCCTCTCATCCCCTTCTGTTCGCTTCTCATTACTGAACATACTGCTGGATTAGCGTGTGTGTGTAAGAGTCCGTGTTTTGAGTGCATCCTCAACCAGGATTGTGCTTCCACAGCTTTTTGGGTCTGTGTGTCACTTTCTTCATCTCCCTCTCCGCGCTTCACTTTTCCCTCTCTCAGTTTCAATTTCACTTTTTACTGCCGAGACTTTCAAACAAAAACACGTTGTCGAAGCAATTTAGAAAATGTCAAATTCCTGAACCGCTACGCCACAGTTTATATGACACTCTCTTTTGCTCTTTCTTGTTTTTAATGTTGTTTTCTCATCCACGTCTAACGCAGCCTTTGCTATAGTTCAAGCAGCATCGACGGAAGTGATTAATTATGAACGAGAGCGGGTCATCAATTACGTCAAAGCAATGCTACTTGAGTTAATTTGAGGTTGGAAAAATCCTCTGTTATCTTCTCGAGTTCAAGGCGCATGTCAGCAACCCTCCCAAATTGTCTTCAAGCGTGACTGTAAAATTCTTGCCACCTCCTGTGGCGCTTCTCTCTGGTTGAGAGTTACCTCTGACCTCCTTTTTCGGCAGCAAGTGAAAAGAGGATTTCCCTTCAGGGATTAAAAAAGTATTGGATAATGATTTCTTCAATTATTAAATACCACAGGGCCTTTTGTGAACTGAGTGAGCTCCAAAGCCTTAAAGAGGCCTTTCAGACCAACTCAGAAGTGTTTGGACTGTTCTTAAAATAATGCAGTGAGGACAAACTCGTAGCCTGAGGGGAGGTTTATCCTGAAAACAAAACTTTCTCAGTGGAAAATTTGGAACTGGGTAATAACTACCCGGTCATCAACACAATCGGCAGCATTGTTGAGAAGCATATGACAGAGATCAGAAGCAACAGAGCTGGCGACAGCTTGCTAACGGGCCTGCCTGTGTCATTATCAGCCAATCATTGGTCTTTAGCCGTCGCCATGCTTCATATTGATTTGTTATAAGCCTATTTCTATGATGGCAGGTTATGATTCATACCAAACGATAGGCTTCTGCTGACCTAGTCTGTGTGTGTGGAGGTGTGTGTGTGTATACATATATGTGAGTCATGCAGTAGAGCGCTCTGTTTCTGACACTCAAACGTGTGTCAGAAGCTCTTTGAATAACCTAAAGTGAATGGAAACGTGGCAGCAACACCGAACAGCAGTGTGTTGAGTTTTTTGGACGATGCAGCCAAAGAGGGGAGAAAAACTGCAATGGCTCCGGAAATATTCCTTGATGAATCGTGCTGAGAATAGTCTGCCTTATGAGTCTCATTACCAAATCTCTCTCACACACAGGCAGAGCTGTGTGTGTGTGTGTGTGTGTGTGTGTGTGTGTGTGTGTGTGTGTGAGAGAGAGAGAGAGAGAGAGAGAGAGAGAGAGAGAGAGAGAGACACTCTGACAAGTCCTGGTAATTATCTGTAGTGAGCAGTACGCGACACACTGTTGGCGCAGCATGAGCGGGGAATGCTGAGCTCCTGGCTTGGAGCTGTTAGAGGCACACATATGACAAAATCAAGTGCACACATACACTTACAAACACACTGTGTAATATACATGTTCTTTTTTCTGATCCAACCAGGTGAAACAAAACTAACAAAGCAGAATTCTGCACAGAGACGGACAGATAAAGGCCTGCTTTGCTGGTGAAACCCAGATCCACTCAAAAACTGCTCCCGAAATTCTCATACTGAGAAAGTTATATAATACATGGTGGGCTAAATATCGCTGCTAATTAGATCTGTAACATTTTGAATTTGACTGTTTCAAGAGAGCTGCTATAAAACCAATGTACATTATAAACAATGTAGGACTTTCACTAGCTATGTTTCCATCCAAAAGTGCTTCGAATCATTGGGAAATGTGCATTAAAAGAAATACAAATCCTGTGTGTTTCCATTAAATGTACGGACTTTGGTGAAAACTACGACCTCGCGTGAGTTTTCTGCAGAACTGGAAACAAAACAAGTCTCGCATTCTTCTTCTTCTACATTTTCTAGCGGTTGGCAACCAGCTTGTAAATGCATTACTGCCTTCCCGACCCGGAGTGTGGATATCACCATGGAGAGAGGTGTGCTACATCAGACTTAATTCGAACATAACTGTTTCCATCCCCCGTTTTGCGAATCAACATTTTTTCAAATTAACCAAAACCCGGCTAAAGCAAGCGTATTTTAGTTTGTGCGAATCAGGGGGTTTTAATTTGAATTTTGGTGTTTGCATCATAATTTTCCGATGCGATACTTCTAGATGCGTATCTAAACAGGCTGATGGAAACATGGCTACTGACTTATAGGGTGCTTTCAGATCTAGAGTCGTCTCCTTTGGTCCAAATCAGGGAGTAAGTTTGTTACAAAGTTGAGTTGGTTCGTGTTCTCACGGCAGCATTTACAAGAGGACCAGATCAAATGCCTTGTGTGAGAAAGCTGCTCTTGATTGGTCAGAATTTCCATGTGGGAAAAATCCAGGAAGTAAAGCAAACGTTGAAGAAGAGTACACTTGCAAGATAAATGTGACACTTTCTAATGTCACAATGGAGGGACAACTACGCAGGTTGATTTTAGCGCTGCTCATCGTGGACTATATTGCTGCCATTGTTCATTTTAGTCAAAGCATACAGTTTGAAAACGAGGCAAACGCGGCTCCAACTAGAAAACAATGTTTTGATGCATTGGATGTGCTGAATGTGCATATTAAGGCAGTACAGGAGGAGGTGCACATTAATAATCCTCCAGGACTGTAACATGCTCATGTTTAACCCAAACAATGTGTCATGTGACTGCAGTTGATTCACATCCAGGTCGGAACACCTTCTCACCACAAACCAACCGCACCAGAGTTCCTTTGTAACCGGACTGAGACCACCTCTTCAAGAAGGTCTTGGTCCGGTTGTTTTGGTGCACACCTGAGTGTGATTGCTGTGTTCACACCTGCCCAAACAAACCGCACTGAAGGGGCAAACAAACTTGAGTTTGATTGAACTGAACCAAACAGTGCAGGTGTGAAAGCACCCCCTATTGATCCATCGGATGGCCTTGCTGGATTCCAAAGCAGGAACACACTGTACTTGTCTTCTGTCTCTTCTGTATCCCAAACTCAAAGCATCCACACAGATGCACTGTATATTAACACACAGTAACAACAACCAAAGACACACATACAGGGTGTCTGAAAACAAATCTTGCAGCACAGGGATGGTGCCTTGTTTCCCGACACTTCCATAATTAATAAGGATATGGTTGGATAGCATAAATGTGCAAGTGGTACACAAAGTTGCTGACATCTTAATCAGTTCATAAAACTCACACCTGCTGGTCCATCCAGGCTGGCAGCTCATCTTTCCTGCAGCCTGAATGGATCTTTATGTCTCTTTCATCTGGGAGGCTTCATAAATAATAAACACAGCAGCAATGCAGACCTACAGTTTATGCCAACACAGAGTGGCTGCTTTGATGGATGAGGCAAAGTTTGACCCTTGCTGCCTTTTCATATGAAGTGTAACGCTGAAATACAGAAAAGACCTTGACCGAGGATCAGTCAACACACTACAAAAAGAGGGAGAGAGGAAAAAAATACAGAAAACAAGTCTGAGCTGATACGCTGCTCCGGTCACGCTTTGAGTTTTTGGAAACCTTTTCTGTTGCTCATGTTTGACACTGCACTGCAAGGATTTGAACTCCTTACCATTTTCGTATTTTCTTTCCCCAATGCTGCCTGTTTATTCTGTAAACAAAGCCATATTTAGATGATAAAATGAAGCTAGCTACTCGCACCACCATCCAAAACATCTCCAACTATAGACATGATGGAGTTATTTCAGCACTCACATGACTGTAGGCCCTCTTCACAAGTATTCAGGCAGAGAACAGGGATGGTGCAGTCAGCACACTGCATGATCAGCTGTGTTTACGTCATGCTTTAAGTATCCAAACAACAGTGATGAAGACAGGGAGCTAAACAGATAAATACCAGTTAACTCGCTGGCACTAGGAGATATTTCTAGTCATAAAGGCTGCATAGAAAGTCTCCAATTCTATAAAAGGAGCTAGAAACTGTTTGTTTATGGGTGCTGACCAACATGTGTTCACAGCATGTACAGTGCAGGCAACTTAACTGATTTGATAGACTCTTATATTTTGGATATCATAGTATTGTTAGTGTCTTTTCCTGGTTTTAAAGGCTGCATTACAGGAAAGTGATGTAATTTTCTGAACTTACAAGACTGTTTTGGCTGTTGTATTATTTGCATTTACTCACTTAGTCATTATATCCACATTACTGATGATCCTTTATCAAAAATCATCAGTAAAAATACCATGATATTTGATTTTCTCAGTATCTCCCAGCTCCACACTAGAGACCATCTGGCAGTGGTATCACACCAACCGCAATTCAGCGATCCACGACTTAAAACAATTGCAGACCATGCGTGTAAAGTGTGTTTGTGTGTGTGTGTGCAGGGGAAACGGCCCATCACCGCCCTACTTCTGGCGCCCTTGCTCGGACGACACCAATTGTCGTACTTGACCTTTATTCTGATCTCAACTACACACCTGCATAGTTCAGTGACTGCACAGTTGTGATTTTATCGTTGTGACAAAATCTGTCCACAGGCATGTAAACACCTGGCAAAGTACCTCAAAACTGCTTCTGTGGTCGTTCCCCCTACAATTAGGGCTGTCACTGTGAACTAATTTCCCCTGCGATGATAAAAGTGGCCTCACAGCACCATATGCCGTATAACCGCCATTTTTTTGTTGTACTTTGTTGTAATTTAGTGCTTTGTAAATAAGCCTTAGTGTTCAGCTATCATGAGGTATATTGTTAACTTTTAAATGACAAAGATGACACAGTTTTAAATACTTGTTCACTGAACACAGAAGTGCGACGAGGTGCAAAAAGAGGTGCTGTGTTTTTTCAGCTGAGACGCTTTAGTTAAACAGTCAGCACGAGGTAAAGTACTTGATCTGGATGAAGAGAAGGACGAAGCATGTAGGGAGATGATGGACCTGTGGTCTGTGTGGATTCAATATTCATTTCTCCTTTATTGCTGTTGCTCAGTGATGTGAAGATTGTGTGTCTTTGTGATTGGCTATTTGTCCCGCCAATCGTTTCCTATGATTGGACAGCTGGGTAAAAAGTGACAATGACGGGCTGCCCAACTGCAGCACCAAAGACAGAAGGACAGTTTGTAATACTCGTCTTGCAACAGACAGAACAAACAGGCAAGTGAAAGAGTGAGCGAGATCAACTCCGAGGATTGAGGCTGCCAGGGGCACAGGTTTCATCCAGAAGCTTCAGTGAGCCATGCCGAAGGACAGTCTTTGATGTTCGCTGGACGCACACAAACAGCAAAGAGTACAATAATATGCAGGGGTAGCGTGAGTGAGCAGACAGGAGGCACTGTCAGGAGAGCAGAGGATCCAATAGCGGCTGTATACATGAGAAAAACCAACACTGACAAGAAGTCCAGGAACTAGCGGTGACGATGAGTGGATGCCGTGGTGCACACACAAAGACAGAATGTGCAGCCACATGGCAATGTAATCCACAGCACAGGAAATCACAGGCAGCAGAACAGGTAAACTACAAAGCAGAGTTTGCTGGCAGTCTCGCCGCACAGCCACGGGGAACATGCAAACAAAAATCAGGAATGTGGAAACAGAGCTTTTGGTCGGGCACAGAAGGCCGAGTGGTTTACCGGGGAGCAGACGAAGCAGGAAGGTCAGAGACAGGAGAGGTCGGCAACAAGGAAGCAGTACGGGAATGAACACTGGGAAGACTTGCATGGATATGACAAGTACAATCTGGAAACGAGAATGTGTGAAGCTGGAGTCTTTATAGTGGCAGGGAGTAATGAGGCACAGGTGAGTGGAGTTGGCTTGATGAGGTGGGTGTGGGAGATGTGAGGACAGGTGATAGGCTGGCAGGTAGGTAGGTGTGGTGGGGAGGCAGAGTGAGTGGAAATTTACTGAGAGGATGGCAGGTATGGCAGGTCGGAAGTGCACACTGTGACGAGTGTATTAGTGAACAACACTCCATATCTTTCCTTCTCCCCAGTTCAGTCATAACTGGCTCACAGACATAATTTACCATTCGTACGATGCACTTCTTCTCTCTCCCTCCCTCCTTCCTTCTTGCTCTCCACCAAATCCAGGGCGACGGCGGCTCTTTTGTTCTCATACATGTTGCCGAGCGGAATGAATTCATCTTTAATCACAGAGATTATGGTGGCTCCCTGCTATCCATTTCCATTACCATGCTCAGATGCCTCCAAGTCATCACTCCTTTGCAGGGCGGAGACACAGAGCAGACTTATTAGCTATCATAGCGCTATCTTGACAGTATTAGAATAAAGTGCAGGAGCTGAGGTGACCAAATCAGCAGCACATCAGTGACGGTTGATTCAACCTTGAAATGAGCCGGAGGACTTGCAAAAGAAGTCCTTCAAACAACACACACACACACACACACACACACACACACACACTGCTCTGCAAAGAAATGTGGTGTTTATGTGTATGTTTGTGTCACATGTGTTGCCCTTATACAGCTTCATCTCTGTTTGAATGAAAAACATGCAACTAAATATGCATCTGAACTACATGTGTCTTATCTACTGAACACAATCTGTCCTTCAGGCAATGGTTGGGTCGTTTACTCGTATGCGTGACCTGGAATGATCTTTTTGGCCCGCTGCTCTAACTCGAATGAAATCAATGACTCTCAGCATTTTCAACAGAATGCAAATCACTGAAGCACCTTAATACTTTACTAAAAAAAACTGCAAGATAAAGTCCAAATGGCTAAGTGTCCTGACTGCTTCTGCAAGGCGGCAGGAAGCAATTATTTTTCAGGATATTAGTTCTATCAGAAAAGGTAAACACTCGGTTAGTCACACTCCCAACCTCCATACACAGCTTCTACTATCGAGAGGGAAGGTATAGAATGAAGTAAACGCTTGCTCCGAAAACACTTCAGGTGGGCCTGACGAGGAAGTTAAACATGGATGGTTTGAATCCTCCGTTCGTTGTGTCAGGACATTGAGTTCAGGTGATTCATTTACTCCCAAAACAGCAGATATGTTTACATTTGTTTTGGTATACACCATTTTCTCCATCCTGTAAACAGAATACTCATAGACCTGCAAAGTAGCTTGTTCCCCAGACAGAGCTTTATGGACCTGTCAACCTAGAAAGAGTGTGTGGTACATGTACAGCTGGCTGTGTGTGTTTAAAGGCTTATTCTGTTTGGGGATTCAGATAGATGGTTTGAGAGATATTGCTGTTAGTGTGGACACACTTGGACACATATGAATGGCTGTTTAAAAGCAGCAAAAGGACCGGGTTTTTTGGGTCTCTTCCTGTGTTTGGTTTAGATCACATTTCCACATTAACAGACAGTGTTGAGGTGGAGATCTGTTGTCAGTGTGTTTTTGGTTTCCTGTACACCTTCAAATCCCAAACTCCCTCACTCTCTGCTTGGTTTGAACATACCCTCAGACAAACTTCTGATTGCCTCCTCAGAGCCCCTGATCCAAAAATGCATTGCTCATCTGCCTCTAGGTTTTGTTCGTGGAGTAGGAATGCCCTGAACGGAATGAGCCTACAGCTGGGATTTACTGAAAACCAAGTCAAAGCTCAGCAAATTTCCTCAGTAAAAATAAAGCTTTTTCCACTACAGGCACTTCAGTTTACATTGCTGGTCTTGTCATTTACGTGCCATGCCCAAAAAATACATATTTGTCCTCTTACCTGCAGTGCTATTCATCAGTTTAGATTGTTTTGGTGTGAGTTGCCGGGTGTAGGAGATATATGGAAATATAATGGAAATAGATGGCACTCGGCTTGTGGTGCTCAAAGCGCCAAAAATATACATTTGAAAACTCAACAGCAATGTCTCTTTGCAGAAATCATGACCCAGTTACTCAAGATAATCCGCAGACCTTGTTGTGAGCAGTTTCCTTTGGGAACTATTTTCTTTCTACCAAACTACACCCACCAACTGTATCACTACGCAGAAGGAAGCGTGCATCTACTCATGAACAAGAGGCTTGTGTTCGTGACGCTGTGAGATGTAAATATTAAAGGGAAATTTCGGTTTATTTCAACCTGTCTCCTATTGTCCTAAATTTGTTTCAAGTGACTAGTGACATAGAAATAATAGTTAGCATGTTAGCCGTTAGCCTAGATACAGCCGGGGCGCATAGTAGCGTCAGACCTGTTAAAACGTAAGTGAACGGGCAACCTTCAAGTGCAAAGTTAGTCCACTAAACAAGCTTTGGAAAGCAGAGATAAATAGTAAACAAACATGGCACCACACTGGTAAGGTAAGACAACACGTTTACATGTCGTTTTCTATATGTTCTCTGACAATTATCCTAACGATATGAGGCGGTCTTTGTGGAAAAAAAGCTTGTTTAGTGGACTAACTTTGCACTTGAAGGTTGCCCGTTCATTTACGTTTTAACAGGTCTGACGCTACTATGCGCCCTGGTTGTATCTAGGCTAATGGCTAACATGCTAACTATTATTTTTATGTCACTACTCACTTGAAACAAATTTAGGACGATAGGAGACAGGTTGAAATAAACCAATTTGGGGTTCAGAATCTTGCTCAAGGACACTTTGACATGCAGTCTGGAGGAGGCAGGGATCAGACTGCTGATCTTCCGATTGCTCTGCTTCTGAGCCACAGCTGCCAGCTAGCTTATTGACGCTAGGTGAGCTAGCAGTAGATGCACTCTTCCTTCTGCTCTGTGATACAGTTGCACTTTTGCAGTTCAACGAGGACCCAAATGCTGGACAGATGGATGTAGATGGTACCAGACATTCGAAACAGGCAGGCCACATAAATGAAGAAGCTGGCGGAGGTATGACTCAAAAAGTACAAAGAAAAAATGCAAAAACTAAACTGAGCACAAACCAAGATGGCATGATAAACACAAGGACACAATCCAACAAGGAACATGGGTAACTGTCACAGACCAACTGACAATGAACGAGAGATGAAGTGGAAAACAGGCGGAAAAACACACAAAGGGAGGAAGTGAAACAAGACGTGACAAACGAGGAGGGTGACTTTCAGATTACAACAGAAAACAAACTATGAATAAAACCCAGGATCACAGCAGGCGAGTGTAGTTTGGTAGAAAGAAAATAGCTCCTTCATGCTCACAACAAGGTCTGTGGATTACCTTGAGTAACCTGGTCATGACTTCTAGAAGGAGACATTGCTAGTTTCATTATATTGGAGAGAAGGCTGATATCTCTAACACTCAGCAACTCACACTAAAACAATCTAGACAGATAAATAGCACTAGAGGAAAAAATATGTATTTTTGATCAGTGGGTGAACCCTCCATTTAATTTATGTATCCTCTACAAGAAATAAAAGAAAGAAATTATTCCTGAGCATGATTTAAAACACCAACTGCATCTTGTAAAGTGCTACCCAATATTCCATCCGGTGTTCCTGCCGCTCTGGTGTCAAGGGGTACATGAGAGTTGGCAAACAGGAGCTGGCCTGAGAAGAAATAAAAACTCACAGCAGCTCCCGGTGCTCTGGCAAAGGCCAGGATGGGATGTTACAGTTATGAATATAGAGCAAATTTCTTCCTCTTTCTGTCTTTGTGTCTCTCTGGCAGTCATCAGCAGACAGTTGTTACTAGTACGCCACCATTCCCCTGCACAATGGTGCAGGCGGGCATATTTAATTAGCCCTGGGGGTTGATTTACACAAACACAATGGACACATCAGTTACTGCCTTGCTGGCTTGTCAGTGGCCCCCCGGGTGGACGCTGGAGGGGAATCATGACAAATGACGTGTGAATACTGCTGCAGTGACAGCCATCAGACAGGTGTGTGTGTGTGTGTGTGTGTGTGTGTGTGTACCAGCAGCAGTCAGGAGGGAAGTGTGTGTATACGTGTACATGTCAGTGGCATCGCAGTATGTGTGTGTGTTTAATGGCGATGTGAGTGTACAAAATGGTAAGTTTGTGTATGTGTGTTTTGTTGGACAGGTGCACCAACACCTGCTCAACACACGTCACGCTGTGCAACCCTCGACATGTTGGTTTTATCACCGGTGTCAATGGAACAGCAGTGTTTTAATGTGATGCAAACACATGTTCCTCATGATATACAGTATAATGAAACATTAATGGACTGGCCTGGCCTGTGCCATTAATATTAATCATATTTTTGTTCGTGTATTGATGAACATCTGCTCAGCTGGTGGCACAGACTTTCCAAAGAGCTTCAATTTGCCTAAAAGCTCTGTATTGATTCTGATGTTTATATTTGATTCAACTTTGGCTGAGTGAAATGAAACCCTACATGTTCCTGCCTCCAGAACGGCCAGTAAACTCTACTAATTATCGCAGTAATAGGATCTCCAAACAAATCTCTTGGAAGGACCTTGCGAGGTTAAACATTTTGGAGGGAGGACTCCCCAGCCTAATTGACTATGTAAAGAAAATGACTTCAACTCGAATTTCTTCCAGAGTGTCATCAGAGTTTTATAGCACAATTTTCTTTATGGTGTCACAAGGCACAACTTGTATCGATCAAATGGGAATCTTGTCCTCAAAAAACTTTGGACCTGCTTAAATTGGATTTCATCAATGAGAGAAGAGGGCCTGAGGACAGACCTTGCAATATATGGTTCTTTTTGGATGGCTTTCTTTATTAGATTTTCATACATCAGTGTCAGACATTAGTGAAGTTGGTTGTGACAGAGGCCCATGTGCTCTGCACAGAAGACAAAGTAAGCAGCAGGAGTGAGGAGTGTTGGTGATCAGAGAGTGGGAGATCTCCAAAAACAGCCTTTCCATGTCCGTTAGTTCTGAGTGAGACCATATAAGCTTTTACTCCACACACATGGCTGTCCTTAACCTCTTTTTTCTGGGATGATATTTAAAAATATGTCTGCACTCAGCTGGCAAATCAACTGAGTTTGAGTTGTCACGCTTTAAAATACTTTTTCCTTTGGTTTTAAAAATGCTGGTTTTGCTCGGAATGATGCAGAAAAATGCAGAAAAAAACCCATCTTTTCAGATTCAGCTGGATTAAGTCAGCTGCATGGTTACATTCATTCAAATAAACACAAGAAATTCGTGCTCTAGAGAAAGCCCTATGATAAGCTATTATGGCAAGGCTTAACTATACAGACCAGTGAGCAGTGATAACTAACATGTCTTTGGGGTCATCAGGTGGGAACCTCCTTTCAACAGTGTTTCGTCTAGTTGGTCCCACGACACCTCCAGGAGGCTAGACAGTGATCTCTGTCGTCCCAGAGACACTCCCCTAATGCCAGGTCTCACTGCTCCCCGCACCAACCCAACAATCTCCTTTACCTTACTTGCTCCATACGTGCGAGCTCCAGGTAGCGACAGTGCCGATACTACCTTTCCTAGCACACCTTACTTACACATGGCTTCCTGCCACCTTCAACAAACCCAGACTTACAAATCTTGTAAACAATTGGCTTTTTCGTCTGTCATGCTCCAAACCCAAACACCTTCCTTCAAAACAAACAGACAGAAGCTGGATTTCCACCCAAATGTAGTCCAAATTTAAACCAAAATTTCCAGCAAAAGAAAATACGCATTTATGTGCTTTTTCATCCACTACTGATATGTGAATATTGGGAGCTGACTCATTAAGATAAGCAGTAGGTGGCGCTGATTCTTCAGTCAGGTGCCACTGCAGAACAAGAGGGTGCAAGGAGATGATGTAATTAAAAGACTGACGGTAAAACCAATGGCTGTATAATAACGGAAAGCACACTGGACAAATTAGAAATAGAGTTTCAAACAATATCACAGCTATGTGCTCTTGGAGGAGTTCTGTTAGCAGCTCTGTGGGCATTAGCATGTTAAATTCAATTAAATTCAATTCAGTAGCACTTTATTTATCCCAAAGGAAATTCTTGTGCCAGAGAACATGACAAATTACAGAGTACAGTAACCACAAGTTTAAGGATTCACAACCCGTAACAGCCACAACAACCAGTGGGTTCCCTGGGTCGGAGTCACTCACTGGGCCCAGTTTTGGAACAACAGTGTTAAATATCTGGCAGAATATACAAATATACAAGACAGCAGTGTTTTCTAGGAGCACAAGCAAAAACCACAGTACCAAACAAGTACAAGAGTTACTAAAAATGAACTAAAATAGTGGAAGAAACAGACTGTGCCTGCTGATTAAGGTTATATTGATTAGTATTGCACATGACTGAGAAAATGATATGCACTACATCAACAAGTGATCATGATATTGAAGAATAATAGTGCATATAATGTGAAAAATATTGCACGAGATATAGGCAGTAATGTGCATCATATGAAGTACGAGTGCACCTAAGGTAGGCAGGTTAAAGCCATCCAGAGATGACAAACAGAGCTTGCAGTGGCCTATGCGATGACAGAACGCATCGTCACACTTCACATCGACACACTTTTTATTCATAAACCAACGTTTGTACTTCACCCAAGTGTAAAAACTTTTGTGATATTCCAATATTTTTTTTCCATTTTCGGCGTTTCCACTCAGTATTTCTTATGCACAAATTGAAAATGCGCATATAAACCGTAGACTGCATAATAAAGATGGACGACACAACAGCTCCCCAAAACTGAAGCCAAAACATCTTGATCGTCCCCTGGTGGCTGGCTGCAGGACAAGTCATAAGCCCCACCCACTTCATGTTCGTGGACCTGACATGGGACAAACTCCAGGTCAAGTAAGTAATTTTCCAAGATTGCTCTGTCATTTAAGCTAGTTCAAGTGTTCATTTGTCTGGTAAGATTTGCTTTATATAGTTTTTTGATGATACAAGAAGGGGTTTCATGTCATGATTGACAACTGTGTGTGCCAATTGGAGTCCCGCCCTCAAACGCAATGAGCCAATCACAGTGTGTATAGCCATTCCCATACACTCGGACATTCTCTGCCTGGACGTCCATTGAAATGCATTACAGAAAGTCAGTTTTGTTCGGTTTGATGAGCTTTTTCTGAGATTTGAAGTTTAAAAATGGTCAAACGGTGTGCACGGGGTACATGCAACTCTGACACAAGGTATCCTGAGAGGCTGGGCGACCAGGTGTATTTTTACACTTTAAACCACATCTCAAGCGAGAAAAGTGTCTCCTTTGGATAAAGTTGTGTGGTAACGTTAGACCACAACATCAACTCAACGTGAATAAGATTAACAATGATGTCTACATCTGTTCTAAGGTAAGTCAACATTGTGTTTGAGGCAACATATTGTCACTTTGCTGGAAAGAAATATAAAGTTATCTTTAACATCTCTAGCTAACGTTAGCTAAAGTTAGCCTAACGTTAGCTCCTAGCTGCGTTGTTCATCATGTCACCTTGTTTGCTGGGAGTTCATTAGCCTATTTTGTTCTAGTTTTGTACTTTGGTGATGGTACATCATTGTTAGCTGTTGTCCAAAGGGCTCTAGTTAAGCTAACGTTAACTTCTGGAGCTTAGCTTCATTAACTTATCTGTAATGGCAGAGATAACAAAGGTTGGCAAACGTTATGCTGAATGATTCAGTGTAAATACTGTAGCACCAAACTAACGGAGAGACACTCTTGGTAAAGATGGTAAAAAGGCCGTTATCCTTTTCTCATATTCTGAGCCAAAAACCTTAACTTCAGTGGCACTTTAACTTGTTGTCTTTGATGGTGACGGCAACCAGATGCGGTTCACAAGCGTACACTGTGACCTGTAAATTTTGTCTTGTAATTTAAGCTTTTCATCGACCTTCTCAACAATAAAATGATGAATATATCCCTCCAATGCGTAGTTTAGGCCCTTTTGGTTACTTCTCAATGACATCTGATCGTTATGTCCCCAAAAATCATCAACTGCCTCCTGTGAAATGCCGTGTACTGTGACACCTGCCATAGCGCCGGGCACTGAATGTTGATAGTTTGTCCGAGTGAGTGGAGGGGGCGTGGCTTAGCTATAGGTCAATTGGTTGGAAGGGTGCTACTGTGCAGACTGGCTCCAAATGATGTCACCACAGCAAGACGGTAGCGGCCGTATCTGGGATACTTTGGCCTCATTTTTACACAGTGGGAGAAGGAGAAGATGTGTCATCTATCTTCATGTACAGTCTGTGATAAAAACAGGTGGATGGAAACATATCTAACAAGATGGTCACTGTCTTTATGAAGGTGGGGAGAATTTGGAAGTTGAAAACAAAGCATGAGCTGAACTATAGCAACATGCAGTGACTGTAAAAGAGACAAAGCAGAGCTGTTGGTCTAAATGTGCTGCCTCCAACTGCGACTGAATGCTCTAAAAAATCCACAAAAGGAAATCTACGAAGCAGTTAGCCCAGACCGCGGTGGTCCAAAGTATGAAAAGGAACAGGCTGCTCATTACATTGTGTTTAACCGGCCAATATAATACTGTCAAGTCTCACAAAACAGGAAATGAGATAAGAACCGTTTGATCAGAATGATGAACCTCATATATCCAGTTCAGTGAGTAGAAGGAATGGGTGAAAGATAAAAAGGTGGCCCGCGGTGGCAGAAGACAAAAAACCCTCAGACATATTGTGGCTGCTTCGTACAAGGTGGTTTGAGGATATTCTTGGTTTCAGTTTGCCAAACACACACACACACACACACACACACACAAGCACACAGCAGCCGCGCAGCCATCATGGCAGGTGAGAGAAAACGGAACAGCGCTCATTTCCTCTCACCCCCCTCCCTCCATGATCTTCGATAACAAATGACACCATTACTTCTACTCTCTGAGGCTCATGTCGGTGTCCCACTTAATGTTTGCGTACTGCTGAGGTAGGCAGCGCTCCCACCTGCCCCTCGCCTCCCCCCCTAAGCTGGGGTGGGCACAGTATCTCCAGGTAGAGGGGTGAACAGACCCCCGGCTCATACATCTTCCAAGGCCTGTGAATTTGACGCCCCCACTTCCTGCCTCGTATGTGCATGACTAACGCTGTATAGGTGTGAGTGTGCATGAGTTTGAGAGTCAGGGTGTGCACGTACGTGTGTGTGTCATCATGTGTGTGTGTCTGTGTGTCTACAGGGGCCCCCGACTGTGCGCCAGGTGCTCCTAATGCTCAATGTGACGTATGGCGTCAGTGACATCAGAGCTAAATCTGGCCAAGTTACATGTCCTTGTATGAATGTAAGTATGTGTGTTGTGTGTACTTGAGCAGGTTGAGCTCGTTTGCTCTTTGTCAAAAACACCTTGCTTTACTCTTGCAGGTATACTCTGTAGCTGGCCACCATGGAGCAGGAGTAGGTGCCTTTCCTAAAGCTTGTGTGTATGTGTGTGTGTGTGTGTGTGTGTGTGTGAGTGATGACAGTGTCGTCAGCACCACCCTGAGCTGACCATATATCTTGTCATTTTTCGATGGCAGAGCTGATTTAGTTGAGCTGCCTGAGCGCACATACAGTATGCTTGCGTCAGGGTGCATTCGGCAGATGTGCGACACCAATGTGAGCAAACTGGGTACAGAGGTGACGCAGGCAAGGTTGGCCTTGTTAGTACTAACACTGATCAATCTCCTGGCGGTAAAGCAAGGACCCTATACAGGCTGACCCCTCCTCACACACTCCCTCTTTCCACTGGCTCAACTTTGTATTCTGGCTGGAGTCCGGTGTTCACTCAGCCTTGGGAAAACGTCCAATGGCCCAAAATTGTCCCCTGTCACTCACCGGCTATGTCACTGCAGCAAAGATAAGCAAATAAATAAATAAATAAATCCAAAGATAAATAAACCTTCATTGCCTTTGATGGTGTGTGAAAGTTGTCAGGCGCTAACAGACGGGATGGGAATTGCAGAGGCACGAGTGTGACGCACAAAGCACCGAACCCAAGGACAAGCATAGGGTGACCCCAACAATCCCTCCACCCTCATTAATGATGGTGAAAGGGAGGAGATACGGGACCAAAAAAAACAGTAACGCTGATAACAAATGGAAAGAATATCTGCTATCTCTGGGGAGAGGGGGAGGGATTGGGAAGGACGAGGTAGAGGAGGATAGGCTAGTGAAGGAGAAAGCTCCAGGGAGGCAGAGGAAGGAGAGGTGGAGGTCAGGGGTTGGCTGAAGGCGATGGGCACAGGAAGATGATGCACGTGGAAAATGCCTGGAGCAGGGTGGCACAGCCTGCAAGTCAGGGAGGCGTGAGCAAGGAAATGAGTAAAGCCCCCGCCTTGATTAGTAATGCCGAGGTGCCCTTGTGCAAGGCTCCAGGGAGCGGCTCCAATGACGGACATCAGGGGGCAGCTCACAAAAGTTAGAGCGTTTGAAACTGTATAAAACAGGTTTTTAGCAGACCGTTCCTGGTTAGAAAGAAGTGTAGAAAATACACACAGCACAGACGTGACTAATGAGACGGGAGGGGAGAATCTGCTGACGGTGACAAAAGCACAAAAATAAATCTAGGAGTTGATCAACTAACCGACAAACCCAAGAGGAGCATTAAAACTGAAGTGATAAAATGAATCAAATCAAAGATGGAGAAGTGAGCCAAAGATGGATGACATCATGAAGACAGAGAAACGTCAGAGAGGATGAGAGGAAGTAAGCCGAAAAATGGAATAAAGAACAAATGAAGGGTCAAATCTAAACTGAAGTGAATGAGATTAAAGTATTTTTTTAGAGCCTGTTTAACTTTATGAGTGTACTCTCCTCAACTCACGACTCAGGCTGTGTGACACTCTTAATGACAAACTATGAATACAAGTGAAGGCGTGGAAGGCAAAGGTTTATCAGAGGACAGTGAATGACGTACACTTCTGAAATAAGGCAGGAGTCAGACAAGCCCACTGTAATAAGGATCAGTATATTTCTATGTTTATAGTCTTTTCAACAACCAAAAGCTTATCTAGATAAGATAAAAACAGTGGCAAGGTGAGAAATTATACATGTAATGTGAGCTCAACATGGTTGCCATCATCTGTGGGGAAACACTTCTATTGTTTCAGGGTGAAATTAATACTAATAAACTTTACTCATACAGTACTATACAAAAAAAAAAAATAAATTACAAAACTGCAAATTAAATAAAACAATTTTAAAAATAAATAAATAAATAAAATAGAATAAAATATCCCAAACTAATTTAAAATATAATAATAATAATAATAATAATAATAACAATAATAATAAAGAATGAGGCAATCTGGAAATAAAACACTGTGCTTGATAAATAATTAAAAAAAAAAAAAAATCAAAAGTTTTTTTGATAAGTGATTTAAAAGTCCGGTCACCTTCGGTCTTGATAGGGGAATTGAAAAATGAAACTATGTACACTTCCCTCCATCTTACCAGCGCCCAGATCTCCCTGTTAATTTGCCAGTAAAAATCCATCAGATGACGCAATTTCTACTGGCTCTAGATGATGCTTGATTGTACTGCAACAACCACGGACACAAGGAGTACAGAAGTGGATCAAGAGGGACAGAGTTGCCCTTCTCTCCTTCTCTCTGTCTCGCAGACCAAACTCCAATTGAACAGTAAAACTAGGCAGGGCTGATCAAATATAAAACTGAGCATAGCGTTAGTTCGGGCAGAATACGATGTCAAGTTCAGCTCACATCTCATCTACATCAGCTGATCTCAAACAGCCCAATCAACTGATGGAGCAGCTGATTGATGGAAGGGAATTGCTTCTGCTCTGTCTTAGGCTTTGGCTTTCTATGTAGGTGCATGGAGGGGCAGAGAGGTGTGCTCTCTCCACCTTCGGCTTACCATGTAGGCACCTGGAAGGGCAGAGAGGTATGCTCTCTCCACCTTAGGGTTTCCATGTAGGCACATGGAAGGGCAGTGAAGTGTGCTCTCTCTGAGTCAGGCTCTCTGTGTAGGCCTGATGAAAGGCAGAGGCCCCAGGACAGAGCCATACCATCAAATATAATACTGCTTATGGAAATAAAGTTTTCTTTAACTAAAGGTGTCCTGACTAAACTAAGTTTCTGTTACTGCATTGCCTATTTCTCACTTTAAATGTTTTAAGAAATGTGCTTAAGTGCACTGTTTGGTTGTTACTCGACAGTTTGTGTACAGGAAGTGAGTGCCATACTGTTTCCTGTATTGTAAAAATGAAGGCTGAAAAAACTGGGATCAAACCGTAAACTAGGCAATGCTGATAAAATAAGAACCAAGATTCTGTTACTGTGTTGCCGTATTTCTCGCCTAACATATTTTACCTTACTGATTCACTGTGCAATGAGATCCTTTGTTACCAGCCAGCCACCAAACCAACTCGCATCACGTCACCCTCCAGCAGGAGTGTTTGTTGGTCTGATGTGGCGCAGTACATTATGGAAGTTCTAGGTTTTCTACCTCTTGAGCAAAGCAAATGCCACAGCACCTTTGTCTCTGTTCTCTCTGGTCATTTAGCACCAATTTCAAAGTTATTTGCTTCTTTCTACTGAATAGAAAGCCCAGCTCTGTAAAAAAGACTATCTTCCAAGCAGTGGAGTACTTCTTTAAGTGCAGCAGAGCCCTGCCTGAGGATCTGAGGCTGCACTCAGAAAATCAGCACTAGAACTCTGAGCTAAACACAGTTCTCTCAAGGTAATCAGTGAAATCTTAAATCTACTTTACCACTTACTGTTAACCAACGAAGAGGGGCTACAACAGGCTGATATGACCTTGTTTTCCAGTATTAACTGATACTAGTGGTGTTTTATACTAGCTGAGGCCGTGTAACCCTGAATGCAATGAATTCCAATCATCACACGAAGATGATATGAAAGCATGTATGACCTTCTTGAGATCAGGCTGAGAGAGAAGAGATCTGATCTTTGAGAGGCTCCACGGTTGATAAAAACATGATTGAATGACTTTTGTAACTAGTTTTTCAAGTGAAAGGTCACTGTCAGATATCACACTCAGGTTTTTGGCTGCAGGTTTGACATTTGTAGACAGTGAGCCAAGATGCTTCTGTAAAACAGGGATGGACTTTGTAGGGACCAAACATTTGTTTTCATTTAGCCAGAGACAGTTTTGGGGCATTCAGCTCTTTTACTCTGACAGACAGAGTAACAACTGATGAAAGTTGCCTTCCTCACTGGTTTTTAATGATACATAAATTTGCGTGTGATTTGCATAACAATGGCAGAGAATTTTGTGTTGATATATGATACGTCCCAGCGGCAGCATGTATACACAAGACAGTAGGAGGCCAGGAGTTAGAAATGTTAGTCAGTGTTGTCATGAACAACAAACGCCCTCAATAGGTTAGAAAGGATGTAATGAAGCCCTGCAGGCATATTTAACATCTTGAAGGTTGTGAGACAAGCTAATCTGGAGCATGTATTGAACAGGGGACAGACATGAGTAATGGATATTGACATGCTGGGATCAGAAGGGACGGGATGGAGAGGTTGAAGGCCGGGCTAACACTATGGGGAGTCAGGGAATCAAGGACTTGTAGGCGGGTGAATCCCATCATCGGGATGCTATGGAGCTAAAATAGGCATGAGGTGCAAAGAACCAAGGTCTGCAAGTGCACATTATGGAGTTAAGTTGACGAAAAAGTCAGGTTCCTGGGCTCATTCTACTTTACACAGATGCCAGTTTGTATCAGTTTTTTAAAAAATCCTGAATAATACACTGCATCATTGTACTGCCCTTAATAAAAATATAAAAAGTAGACACATGTCTCCATGTCATAACTGTCCCAAGCTCCAGTTTAAGAAACCTGTCTGATAGACTGAAGCTGGGTGTGACACTTCTGTTATTTTGGGGACATTGTCAGTCGACTGACATCTCCTCACTTGGGAAGGTGTCACACATTTGTCATGAAAATTGTCAAAGAAATGACAGTTACCTTTTCACATCAGGTGGTGCATAAAATAGACTCCTGTCCTAGAGTGATGCACCCGAGTATAAAAAAATGCTCGTGTCATTTATTTGTCTATCACCCCAAAGTACTTGTTGTGTTCCCTGTAGCCATAACCATTATATACCTCCACCCTTCAGGCCCGTGACTCACTTTTTCCACCAAACCATGCCAGGCAGGACAAGAAGAGGACTGATGTGGGTGGTTTATGGACTTTCCACCTTTATAATGTTTTACTTTGTTGATCCTATGTATTATTCTAAGATTCCCGAGTTTAAACAGTTGTTAAGAAGAAAAACGAGGAATGCAAGCTGCCTTGACCCCAGCTCCTCCTTTTCATGTGCCTGACTTATCAATGTCATTTCTGTTTGTCATTGATGCTGCTCTGTTCTGTTCCCGGGGGGTCTTTGCTGCTGCTCTCTCTGCCTTAGGCTTTCCATGTAGGGGCATGGAAGGGCAGGGAAGTTTCCTCTCTCTGGCTCAGGCTTTCCATATAGGCACGTGGAAGGGCAGGGAGGTTTGTTTGTTCTCTCAGCCTTAGATTGCACAAATTAATTCATCCAAACAGCCCAACTGTACCTCACACAGTATGAGAACTTTAGCTATTCCTCTTACCTGTAGTGCCATTTATCAGTTGAGATAGTTTTGGTTTAACAAATGCCTTAAAGGGATAGTGCACCCAAAAATGAAAATTCAGCCATTATCTACTCACCCAGGGAGGGAGGCTCTGGTGAAGTTTTAGAGTCCTCACAACACTTGCGGAGATCCCCGGGGAGAGGGAGTAGCAGCACAACTGCACACCTAATGGCTGACGGCGCCCCAGATTCAAATGTCCAAGAACACAGAATTGAAACCACAACATATCTCCATACTGCTCGTCCGTAGTGATCCAAGTGTCCTGAGGCCCCAACATAGCAGTATGGAGATATTTAGGACTCTGAAACTTCACCAGAGCCTCCCTCGGCATATGGGTGAGTAGATAATGGCTGAATTTTCATTTTTGGGTGCACTATCCCTTTAATAAAATGTAAGTGGGTGAATATACCCAACATACAGTTTTCATGAATGGGCAAATTAGCCACAGAGCCCAAAACTGTCTTTTGTACCAGGTTGTACACGTGTTTATTTCTGGTGCGAATTTGGGCCACGTTGCCCAGCAGTTGTCTTGTAAAACGTTATTCCATGTTGGCTTTATTTTTCAGCCCAGGAGGCTGACGCTTGTTAAACAAGTAACACTAAGTCCTGTGGGTTGATGCGATTTCTCATAGTCTAGGCAGTCTCTGAAATTAAAGACATTATAAATAAAACTTTTTAAGAAATTTCATGGTCTTAAATGTTAAAGAACTAATTTAGACCTTTTGAGGATCCACAGGTACCCTGTGTGTTGAAGGCTGGAACAAAGCAACTGCAGTATGCATCTGTCGCCCAGCATATAAAGGTCAGGGCTGATTGTGTGTCAGGGGCTAAATAGCGCAAGACCCTTCCTAATAAATGCCACCACCAATGATATTTAGAAATAGAGTAGTGATGGAGGCAGCGATCTGTCAACTGAGAACTGTGTGTGTTTGTGAGCGGAAGTATACCTGCCATAAAGACAATAAGAGTACACACACAGGTACAAACTGTCAACAGCCAACAGCTCTGATTATGTAGTCGACCTGTATAACCTTAACGCTGCCTCTATGCTTCATCCAACTCATTATTTTACCGCCAACCTCTACAAATTATTGCTACTGGCTAATTCACTACCAGCTATTTACGTCATCTGACCTCCATGTTTCATTACAGTGGCGGTGACAACACGATGACTCAACTTGCTCATTAGTACAATGAGTCTGTGTATAAGGGTGTATATATGCATATATGCAGGTAAGCTGTTTGCATGAGAATTAATCACACATGCAACTGCACACAGATGCACTTTCCTATTCATCACAGTAGCTCAGTTGGTTGTTGTACTCTGACTTGTGTATTTGTGTGTTAGCGTATATGGAAAGTTACTATACAGTAGATTAATACATATGCTGCTTCCGAAATTGCATGCTACGCACTTCATACCCGATATTCAACATACCTTTGTGTACATACATATATGTATTTTGTCGGATGCACTGAGCTATAATTACACCACCACTTCCTGAGCCTCCTCGCCGGCTGGAGACACATAATAATGTTAACCCGTGCCAACCTCCACTCTACTAGCATCTGCAAGCATGATGAACCTCCGGAGTTTTGCTTTTTTATCATGTCTGAAGAAGTAGCATTCCTTCATCTGTTTAAAAAATGCAAATCGCAGGTAAACTCGTGTAGTGTAGTGTCACGGACATCTTTGTAACCAGATAACAGCAGCATATTAAAAACCTGATGTTTTGCAGGTATAATCTTTATGTGTGTACCAAATTTCATGGCACGCCATCCGAGTACTTTTTGAGATATTTCTGTCTCGATCGATGTAGAGCTTAGATCGGGCCCAAAAACTCCAGCTCCACCCCACCTGAGCCCGTGCATGTTCTGTCCGAGCCCGGCCCGTCCCTTTAACTGTAATTACGAGCCCGAGCCCGGTTTAAACCCGACATTTTCTTTAAGGATGCGAAGGTGGACATTGAAGGCTGACTCTTGTCTTTCTTTCCGTGGCAAGCCTTCGTCATGTAAGTGTCGAGGTCCCCGTCTTTTTGCTGTGATATGCCACCATCGTGCTGCACTTGGTACACTCAACGAAGCCAACACACACGTTGTCACCGTCGACAACTCAGATGTGCATGCCCAGTGGCACCATCAAAGGGGGGCCGTGCACATGGCCCACGGGTCAGGTCGGGTCCGGGCTCAGGCAGAGAATCTAAGCTCTGCCAACATGCCTGGAGTCACGCCACTAGTATGGCTAACAAAAAGCCTAAACCATGTTTGTCATTGCTGATTTTTGGTTTCACACAGTACCCAAACACGGGTTTCCTGGGTGGAAGTCCTGTGTTTGTTTGACCCATTCATATCCCCTTCCATCCACTTTACTCAGACTTTATCGCCTTTTATTCTTTGCAGCGGTTCGTAGCGTCAAGCTAATGGAAGGGCTTGATGGGTCACATTCAGACACTTAAGGGTGCACTGGTAACTGACGCCGAGGGCTACTGACCTCCTGAGACCCTGTGTCCTCGTGAGGACATCACATTTTGGGTTAACTTGAGCTTAACTTCAACCTGTTGTCCTTGTTTGTCGAGACTTTTATATGCCATCTAGTGGTAAAAAGACCACAATGCACTAATCCACCGAAAAACATAGTTTATTATCATCTCATCTGAGGACGAGGAGGTTGCTTACTCATGCCAGGAGGAGTTTTAATTATACTTATTGGGTCCTACTGATCCCAGATAGCTAGGACAAAAGAAAAATGCATACCAAACAAAAGTTCAGGTGTCAAGAGGATCTACTATATATATATATTTATTTGTGTAAAAATCTTTTTTGTGTTTCAAAAGGTGTGGCTGCATTAGACAGATACAAACAAATACAAATTATATTGTTTTGTTTATTGTTTACAAGAAAAACTAACAAAACTAAATTCTTGACAGTTTCAATATGTCAGTTCTCAACATTGTTGGTATCAAAGTCAACAAATAACAGAGAATGTGTTCAAAACTGAACAAAAAATAAATAAACCATCACATCATCAAATTAATATTTAGTAGTCCTGCCACTGGCACGTAGTAGAGCTCTAATCCTGGCTGGCATGTTCCCCACGAGCCTTTCACACTGTTGAGGGGTAATCTTGTCCCATTCTTCTTGAATTACTGCTTTTAATTCTTCTAAATTCTTTGGTTTATGCTTTGAAACAGACCTTTTGATAATCCACCACAGATTTTCAATGGGGCTCATGTCCGGGGATTGAGCTGGCCACTCTAAGACCTGGATACTGTGCTCCTGCAGCCAAGTTCTACTGGCCTTGGATGTGTGGCAAGGGGCATTATCTTGTTGAAACATCCAGTTTTTACCTCGACGGAACAGTGCACGCGCAGAAGGGAGCATGTGGGTTTCAAGAATGGTACAATACTTGGTAGAGAGCAGCACTCATTCATCCCCAAACCATGATACTGCCTCCACCATGCTTGACAGTAGGTACTGTACATGCTGGAGATAATGCTTCGCCTGGCCTTCTGCGGACCCTCACATTAGTAGGAGGAAGATAAAGCTGGAAACTGGACTCATCTGACCACAAAATCTTCTTCCAATTCCTGGCTGTCCAGTTCTTGTGTGCCTGGGCCCAACGACGCCGGGCTAACCTCTGTCTCTCATTGATCAGGGGCTTCTTGATAGCCTTGTAGGACCTTAAGCCATGATCTAAAAGTCGGCCACGTACAGTGCGGGTGGAACACTGGACACCAGTTTGGTTTGACCACTGCTGCTGAAGCTCCTGTGATGTCATTCGGCGGTTTGCCTGCACATGCGGATCAGGATGCGGTCATTTCTTGCTGAAGAAACCCTTGGGCCAGATCTTGGTTTTGTCTTCCAAGCTGTTGGTTCGTCTGTATTTCTGCAGAGTGTATCCAACTGCTGAAGGACTGCATCTACACTTCCTGGCTATCTGGTGGCAGCTGCACCTTCCTGGCTGAGAATCTTTATCTTCAGGCGTGTTTCCTGCGTTAGGTTCCTTGTTTTAGCCATTTTTGTGTCTGAAGAACTTTCAAATGTGCTGGCTTTATGTAGACACGAAGCTTGGCAACAAAAATTGTGTCTTTTAATGAAAAGAATGACCTTCATCACTGGTACCAAAATGACCCAATACTCAAAATTTCTTATGTATTTTTATGGAACCAATCAATTTTAAGTTTTCAATGGCTTTTTTAGGATTTACTTAGTATTTTGGCTGTGACTGTACTAAAAGAAATTGCACTTGAAGACCTAAGAGTGATTCTTAATGCAATATTTCACAAATGCATGGGGTGTTCGAAAACTTTTTTCCACCACTGTATATATATATATATATATATATATATGTATATATATATATATATATATATATATATATATATATATATGATGTATATGTAAAGTGAAATCTGATTTGTTTTTATTTCACTTTGACTTTGAAACTATTTTCTTGTAATCATAACCACAGGCACGTCCATTAATTAGACACAGATATTCAGGAAGTACATCCACAAAACCAAAAGTTAGACTCTGCATTGGTAGATTCAAAACACATTACAAACCAAATCCTTGAATATATTTTATTAATCTGTTTACCATCTTTGCAAAATGCTCCAAATGGTCGACTATGCACACACACACACACACACACACACACACACACACACACACACACACACACACACACAGACTCTCTCTTTCTCAAACACAATGACAGATGGGATTTGACAGTTCACTTTGCGTGCCGCGCCAGGTGGGGATGACCTTTTAAGACGACTGGCAAACAGAGGGAGCGAGCAGGAGAAAAGGGAGGAGAAAGAGGGACAGAAAGGATGAAGAGAGAGAAAGAATAGAGAGAGTCTCCCACAGAGAGCCGCTGAGGCTGTGAGGGATTTGCTCTTTTAAACTGTGAATTGGTGGTCTTTTAGAAATACCACAGGATGCTAAAGTGTTGCTCTTCACAGCCAATCTAGTGGAACAAAGTCCTTTGAGTCTCATTGCTCTGTTTTTGTTTACAGAGCCTCTCTGCTTTTACTTCAGTCTTTACTGTATTCAGGACACCTGACTCAGTTTTTAGAAAGATTCAGGACTTCCAATGTCATTTTAGACGAATGTCCTATGAAGGGTCATCAAAGTCACCATCAGTAAACCAGTACCTACCGCATTCACTTTGATTTTCAGTCACCGTAACCAAAGAGGGTCAGCACCTCCAGATCTGAGGCCATGGTTCTCTGCTGGAATCCAGTGGATTTCCCCCTCTTTGTTGGGAAAGAGTGACTGCCTACAGCAAGAGAGTTCTAGTATCTCTCAAGTCTTGTTCACGAGTGAGGGTAGAATGGAGAGTGAGATGGATTGGCATTTTGGTGCGGCTTCTGCAGTGACGTGGGTACTGCACCGGGCTGTTGTGGTGAAGAGGGAGCTGAGCCGGAAGGCGAAGCTTTCGATTTACTGGTCCATCTATGTCCCAACCCTCACCTATGGTCATGAGCTCTGGGTAGTGACTGAAAGAATGAGATGGTGGATACAAGCGGCCGAAATTTGTTACCCCCGTGGAGTGTCTGGGCTCAGCCTTAGAGATAGGGTGAGGAGCTCAGACATCTGGAGGGAGCTCGGAGTAGAGTCGCTGCTCCGTCGCGTCGAAAGGGGTCAGTTGAGATAGTTCGGGTATCTGATCAGGATCCTCCTGGGCGCCTCCTGTTAGAGGTGTTCTGGGCACGTCCCACTGGTAGGAGGCCCCGGGGCAGACCCAGAACACGCTGGAGGGATTATATATCTCATCTGGCCTGGGAACGCCTTGGGGTCCCCCGGGAGGAGCTGGAAAGCGTTGCTGGGGAGAGGGATGTCTGGGGTGCATCGCTCGGCCTGCTGCTCCCGGCCCCGGATAAGCAGATGAAAACGGATGGATGGACAAACAGAGACCCTTTCTACAATCCTCTACATTTCTACATTGTATGCCTGCAGCTTGATTTTAACAAGACATCTGCTCGATTCTTTTATGGCGCAAAATAAAATGGTTATGTGACAGAGAGATTATTTAATGCATCTTTTTCTTAACTATTATTATCAGTCAAAGCAGCAAGGTTTTTGCAGCTGTACTGAACATAATGTGACGCACAGTTGCAGTGTGATAAAAGTTAGTTTGACAGAAACTAGCAATATGACAATTTACAATTTACTCTCTCCTACAAATTATGTTTGGATCCTACTTTTTCCTTTTGCCAAACACGTTTTAGTGGAAACTTAATTGCCGCCTGGATCATGTTCAGTGGCAGTGTTTATTCCAGTGAGGAAAGTGCTACTTTCTGGGCTGTGTAGAAGTTGTAGGGAGGCGAGTGTGGTATATAGTGGGCATACAAAGTGGAGGACTTTGATCCTCGAGAGCGTTTTGGTTAAATGTTTCTTTCTGTCTTTATTGATTTGACTTTATTGATCCTCATTAGCATCAGCATAAGCATTGGATTTCTTCTTGGGGTCCACACACATACAGTCAAATATACTTATATGTGACGTCTTGTGCTCTACTGAACCACTTGAAGCTGGTAGATGGTGGTAACAGCCAAGTTTACTCGCCCCATGGAAATAAATAGCAACCAGTGTTGAGCTCATTACTCTAAAAATGTAATATTTTACTAATTACTCATTACTCTTTTCAGAAGTAATAACATTACTTATCACTCCCTGCCAACAGTAATTCATTACACTACTCGTTACATTAATTTTCTGTTACACCCCATAAAATATGTATAATTGCATATCTCCCCAAATTCAGATGTGTGCCTCTGTGTGAATGTCATGGTAATTGTCGTTAAGTGTAGCTAATGCTAGATAGCGTCTGTGTACCTGGGGATTTTCTGTTTTCTGTGACTGGTATGTTCCGAAGGCTCTGGCTGAAAGACGGAGAGTCACTCTTGGAGCAACATTTCATCCACCACATATCCAGCCACAAGCTTCGTCACTTTTTTGTAGCTGCAGCTGTCCACGATTAAAATCCAGTTTTGGTTGTTCAGCCAGTGTAACGCTACAGCCGACCTCTGCAGCCGAGGAGGGCTCACCTTTGGTGGGGTGTATTTCCTAGAGCTTCATGTTGTTGTGCTGTCAGTTGTAGTAGCTGAGGTGTTTTAGACTGGAGGTTTGGGGACATGTTTTTTGCAGTGGAAAGCACGGCTGTGCAATTAATCGTCTGGTGATCGCGATTACGATTTTGAGGTCAAACGATTTCAAAATGAATGAAATCGAGGGTAAACGATTTTTGGTCAAGGACGCCTGGAGATGTTATTTTGTCTTCTACGGAAGCCGCACATGTGCAATACGGCCCCCTCCCCTCCTCTCTGTTCACTCCACGAGCCAGTCAAGTAGATGAACTATGAATAATGCGAGTGGCAGGTGATCGCTGAAGATTTCAAAAACAGCGTGCGGAAAATGGCAGAGGGAGAGTGAGAGAGGTTAGTCTGTGTGTGTGTGTGTGTGTGTGTGTGTGTGTGTGATACAGAGAGCAGAGGAGAATTGTAAACGTGCGACCATGTGGAGACAAAAATGACATGCCGTCATGTAAACAATATAAGTCATCACGTGCGCCACATAAACGTGATTTCAATTTTGACCAAAATAATCGTGATTATGATTTTTTCCATAATCTAGCAGCCCTAGTGGAAAGAGTTTTAGTCCGACTACTTGCAGCAGCAGTGTTGTTGTCATCTTTCCTCCCGACAAAATCAAAGTAATGGGAATATTTCCAACCGCTAAGGTAAGAGTTTGCAACTAGCTAGCTGCTTTGTGACGTGTGTACGAAGCATGACGATTACGAAAATGAGTCCGCTAATGTAACTGTTACGTGACTTGCGTACTGTAAGTAGTGATGTGATCACAAAAGAGTTGTTCGGTTTTGGAGTATTCGGTTTTTTTATTATTTGATTAATTAATAACACTTAAAAAAAACCCAATAATAACTTAGAAAAACAAGTCTCAAAATTATGTAAATATCTTATTCAATCGGCATTTCCTCGTAGTAGAAGCAGAAAGAAAATACAAAGAGCCAAATAACAACGTTAGATGATGCATACTGTCACGTTAGCAGCAGTGCAGAAAGTTTAAGTGACTAACACTGCGGAAACACTTTCCATATGTTAATAATCCTGTATGTCATTCTTGGGCGGGGACACAAATTAAACAGGAAGGTGTTTTCTGCTGCGATCTTGACAAAGCACTCCAGGATGCTTTCACCTCCAGGCGAGGTTTTTAGCTGCAGCTTGATCTCTGGAGGAATCGATTACGTCGATTGATCGCCACATGCCTAATTTTGAATGTGTAACCAAGACCATGATCTGTCTCTTACATTAACCACAAGCTGCAGTATACAAAATGTTACTCAGGATTTAGTTGCTAGAAGTGGAGACTGTGGGGGAAACAAATGAGATGCATTGTCAGGGGAGGTTTTGGATACATTCATTGTGACTTTGCAAATACCTTAATTAAAAAGTTCTCTCATTAAACTGATAAAAGATTTAATTCAGGCAGCATTACGCTTCTCTCAAAATGTATTTGCTATTGAAAATAACTATTACATCCAGAAGACTGGGTTGCTTTATGGACTCTATATGCCTATAGGCACAATTCCCCAGCACCAGCGAACATTACTTCTGACGTGATCTGAGGTGACTGGTTTTCTCTCCTGTACTTTGTATAGAATGTGTGTGTCTTCACTTGTGTCATTGTTCGGACATTTCCCTCACACAAAGTGATGATGGGAGACTGAAAAAGTGCTTACTCATGCCAAACCCCACCCAGTCAACTTCTGTGGAGTCAGATTTGATGTTCTTTGGAATGATGTTAAAGCGAGCAAAAAGTGCTGATGATCATGACACTGCCCATCACGCTGTGTGTCCTTTCCCTGGTACAGTCCTCTGCCATGACAGAGTCAACAAGGGGTTTGTTAGCAGGCTCATGGGACACTATTACACTATGCTAATAAACTCACAGACACTGATCCGTAATTATTATTTCCCCAGCGTCTGGTGTTGTCAACAATAACAATCTTATTTCTATGTACAGTGTGGTAGCGGGGATATCCGAATGAATCAGGGGGTTCATTTTACTGTCCCCACTGACTAAGCTGATAAAGTGGGGACACGGCGCATAGGCTATGCATGCTAAGCAGTGTCGTGATGGAGATATAGCAGGGAGATTCATTGATACTGTAAGTCTCCTTGGGGGAATTGGCTGCACAGTGCACAACCCTGAGGATTTACTCTCTGCTTTAATGCATAATAATACAGTTACACAGACAGAATGGGACAAAGTCAAATGGAAAGGAGGAATTCAAGTGTTTAGAGAGGCAGAAATGCAGCAGTGTAAATCCACTGTTGATGGGAATTATGACATGTTACAATATCATGGGTTGATTAAAGATGTCACTTTGATCGTAACTTATACAAAAGTCAAATAAATCAGGTTTTTTAGACGATAGAAAAGCAAATTCAAATCTTGTGACGTTGGAGCTTGTACAGCCAGGTTCAAAGAACTGACAAGAACAAATTCTTAAGTGCATACACAAACAAATTTAGTGGCTTAATGAAGACACTAATACAAGCACCCAAACTGCTTCAGCAGCAGCAGTTCTACATGGGAGTCATTTGAGAATTCGCCTTATGTCGTTACAGCCAAGTATGCACATTAGGGTGAGTTCTCAAAGCTAAAACTACTGAGGATTAAACATGCCAAATCTTCTTTAAACCATCCCTGTTTGTCATTAATACTGTGGAAACTAGCAGACAACTCAGCAAAACTATTTGGGGAAATTACAGTGAGCTCCAAAAGTAATTGCTCAGCAATTTCTGCCTCGGCTTTCTGCTGTCGTTACGAAGTGACTTTGGCTGTGGGGTCGAGCAGAATGTCAACTTGAATACACGAGTATTTTCTCTGGTATGTGTCCAAACAAGTGGGAAGACTTTCAAATGATATCATATTTGGGAAAACAGAAAGTTCCCACAAAGTTTTAGTGGGTTGAATATTTTAAAGCAACAGAGGTTTGCATTTTTTTTCAGAGTAGATACTAAGCAATGTGAGGTGAAATCAAACTACAGGGACTTTACGAAATGAAGTGCACCTCACATTTATTCCATTACACATTAGCCGAGTTATTCCCAGTGGACACGGGGGTATCGGAATAAGGTAGACAAAGACACCAGGACGTGGCTGACAGCTCCAATAAGCCTGGGCTGTGACAGCTGTGACAAGAGCTCCCAGAGGTTTACACACACAAACACTCCTGCAGAAACAGTCCTACAACATTCAGATGTTTTCTCTTTCACCGTGTGCACGCACAAAAGCACACAAACAAACATATGACAAGCTGAGAGGCGCGTCATTAATTCTGCAGGACGTCTTAGGTGTTAACTGAGCTAATAAGGGTCCAGAGGGCTAACGGAAGCAACGGACAGCCATTAGACATGACAGAGGACATATCACCTCTGGGTTAAACACAGACCCACTCATACTTCAGCTACAATTTGTTCCCACTTTCTTTGTCGCCTTTGGGTCCAAAGTCTGCCTGTCTTGCTGTTTCTGTCTCTGGTAATTTACAGCATGAATGTGTGCACGTGTGTTTGTATGTAAATGTGACAATGCACCAAATTGTGACAGATTACCGACGGAGCTGCAGGTACACACATGTACAGGAACATTAGCATAGCAAACATAATTGTGAGTGTTTAGGTCCCAGAACTCATCATTTTGTCTCAACCGTCGACTGCAAGAGAAACCACATGTGCCGAACACTAACAAGCCTCTATAGCTGTTCAGGGGGTTGTTGTTTTTTGTTGTTGCAACTTCCTGTAATATGCTATCCTGTTATTTCATGCTTTTTATTGTTGCTTGCAAAATTAATAAAACCCCACTAAGACGCAGTCTCTCCAGCATGATGAGGAGTCGTCTTTTGAGAAGAAGCTGAGACACAGCATATGAAAAATAAAGTATTTTTCTGTTTGTAGCTGATACAAAACCATCTTTCTGCAGTCCGGCTTTGCCTCTTAGCACTGCGTCCAACTTACAAAGATTCAGTTGCTATCTTTTCCCTCTCATGCTGCGTGTTCTCCACACAAAATGAAGTGGAAAGATGGACACTGTAAAAATATAGTGTAGCTGATGAGTGTGTGCACATAAAAAGCCAAAACATTAAAACCACTGACAGGTGAAGTGAGTAACACTGATGATATAAACTTTGGTCCTGACATTCATGTGGATACCATCTGACATGCTCCGCCCACCCAAACACCATGTCACACTGCAAAACCTGTTCAGGAATGACCTGAGGAACGTGACAAAGAGCTCAAGGTGTCGACCTGGTCTCTAAAATCCAGATCTCATCCGATGGAGCATCCGTCGGACTTGCTGGTACCTCACCTCGCAACCCACAGGACTCAAAGGATCTGCCGCCAACGCCCTGGTACCAGACACCACAGGTCCAGCGTCCATGCCTTGACACCAAGTCTGATCCAAGGATGGGACCTCTGACTTGTCCAGGCACAGGCACAGGACATCTAGGGCAGGGATTCTTTACCATGGGGCCACGGCCCAAGTGTGGGCCGCGAGTGCCACCTAGAGGGCTGCGAAACAAATACATTTTTGCACCTGTGGGCTGCGAGGGCCGCATACTGTTATGTTGACACACTCAGTTACAAGACAGCCTCCCACAACTTGGTGGCGGTAATGCGTCAGTCAGTTGTTTAACTGTTAAATAACTGACTGACGCATTACCGCCACCAAGTGGTGCAAGGCTGTTTTGTAACTGAGTATTGTAACTAGTTTATCTATTTTTTTATTTATTTTTAAACTTGGTGATTATAAGCTATAGTTTCCTTTGCACTTTATTTCTATTTTATTTAATGTTACTTATTTATTTAATCTGAAACTTTTATTATTTTGAATGTATTTATCACCACATAATATTATTTGTCAAATTTCTAATTTTTCTTATCAGTTTTTTGAGAGGCCATCCTTTTTGCTGTAACTTGAGCCTTTAAAATTGTTGTCAAATATGTTCTTGTAGCACATTTGTCCCATGAATTGTTAGCCTGTTCGGCATTTTGACGGAGGTGTAGATTTACGTCCACATGATAAATAAATGTAATTGTAAATGTAAATGCCATGTAATTTATTTGATACGTTTTTAGCTTATTAATTGGAAGTTGATCTAGTTATTGAATACAAATCAAACCAAGAGTAAGATCAATTAAACATGTTAATATCTGAATGGGCCCCGGGCCACACTGTACTAGAAAAATTGGGCCACAAGGTCAAAAAGGTTAAGAACCCCTGGTCTAGGCTATCGGCACGTTCCACAGATGCTTGATCGGATTGGGATCTGATGAATTTGGAGGCCAGACTGACACCTTGAGCTCTTTCTTAAGTCCCTTTCACACTGCCAGATGCCAGTGTTTCCACAAATGTTTTGCTGTTTTGCTGGCATTCTGCGAGCGTTTAGACACACAGAGCCGGATTGGCGAGTTGATCCGAGGTGCCCAGTTTCCCGCCTCGTAGGGTAGACATATTGGTGGAACCTTTTAGTTTAAACAGACCGAGGCGGCCTTCTGCAACGGGAGGGGCTGTTGATGACTTGTGGGAGGAGCTGTTGATGACACCACATGTGCGAGCCACTGGCGGTGGATAAACAGGAAACAGCTGATAGCAGGAATTAGCGAGCAGCTAGTAGCAAGAGGGAAACACAAACCTGACAGACACTGTAAAGATGAGCAACTGGGGAGACGAGGAATTGCGCGCCCTCCTTGTCCTCGCAAACGAAGAGGCCATTAACCGTCAGATGACGGGGACGGTGAAGAACAGGCCGACTTACGAGAGAATCACCGAAGGACTGACCAGCCGCGGCTTCCCTCCCACGTCACTGTTTACGTCACACGCTGAGCTACACGTTTTGTTACTTGCTCACGCCCCCCATTGCCCCGAAAAAGGCGCATTCTGTATAAACAAAAGTAGGTAGGCGGCATTTTGCTGCACTCCCCGATTTTGTTTTTATACTGTCAATGCTGAAAAAAGACTGATTGGGCTTTCCTGCAAATTTGCACAACTCCTGTTTAAAAAGGACTTTACATTCCTGGAGTCATTCCTAAACAGTTTTTGCAGTGTGATGAGGTGTACTGTCCTGCTGGGGGGCCTCTGCCATCAGAGCGTGTCGTTGCCATGTAAGTATGTACTTGGTCTGTAACAGTGTTTGGGGGGTGGTTTGTCAATGTCAGGACCAAAGGTTTGCCAGCAGAATGTTCAGTGTCACTCACTACAACTGTCAGTGGTTTAAATGTTTGGCTGATATGTCATGATGAAACAAAAACAAGATAGTAGCTACACACTGTTGAAATTTTGTTTACAGCAGTTTTGGCTGCAGCACAACACTTTTTAAAGCGGAGGTGATTTAGCTGTCGTAGTAATCACAAAATCCCTTTGGTAAACAGCGGGGCAGCATTGAGCTACAATGTCAATGTCCTGAGATTACCCTGGAGACATGTCCTCAAGCTGAACTGTAGCCTTCGGTCCCCGTGGCTTTGTTCCATTCCAAAACTCAGCCCTGCCTGCTTGTCTGCTCGGCCTCACTCACTTCCAAACACTGTGTTTTCTCTCTTTGTATTCCACGTGAATCCCCTTCTGCTCGCTATCAGCTGCTCTGGCTTTACGTTAAGGTCAGTGGAGATCAGCAGCACTAAAACTGTATGAAGAAAGGGACTGAGTGACAATTGAGAGTGATGAATACAACTCTAGAGATAAAGAGACAAAGGAAAAACCAAGAGGCAAAAACATAGCAATAAAAAAGTAAAAATAGAGAGAGAGATAAATTGAGAAAGAAAACAGGAGAGACAGTCTGGGTGAGAACGAGGCAGAGAGAGAGGGAGTAAACGACAGCGCGGGGAAAAGAGGAGAGGCTCCCGTCGAGTTTAACTTTTGGAAAATGAGTCAGTCTCAGCAGGTGGGTCGACGAGAGTCTCTGGACAGATTCCCAGCTCCCATGTTGCTCTGCTGCAGCTCATGACAGGACAGACGTGACATGATGCGTTGCCACGACGGTGACACGTCGCGTTAAGGTGCTGAACAACCTCCAGCTTTACGAGAACAGATCTGATCTGATTTCACTGAACTGGCCAGGTGGTGCTTCTATCCTTCTTACACACACACACACACACCTACGATGAGCCGACCCACCCTGCCGATATTCCTGCATGCATTGTTCTGTTTCCCAGTTAGTGAAGTTGTGTGCTAAGCAGTTTTCTGCGCAGGAAATAAGCTAACCTGAATACAGCACAACAGGAGGTAATTCCTCACTGTGGCATGCCATACTGGGGAGGCCTGCTTTGTGTGTGTGCATGTGTGCATGTGTGTATACATGTCTGTAGGACTACAAGCATATTAACTTGATATATATATGTGTGTGAGTCTGTGTGTATGTGCGCACTTGGAGTCGTTTGTTAACACACGAATGAACCAGAAACCTTGAGAGCATGAGCACCTCCGTGCAAGCTGCACATGCAGATGGTCGACTCACAAGCCAATGGACAGACACTGGGGAAATACATGCACACACACACACACACACACACACACACACACACACACACACACACACACACCTTTATGCCCGTACCCAAGTAAAAATGAAAGCTGTCTGAGATCTATTGTGTCTGGCACTTTTCAAAATGATGTATTTCTCCATGAAAAGTAATTAAAATATATTTATAATCCTCATTTTAAGTCTTGGAATATCACCACAAGCCTTAAAGAATGAGATTGGTGCTTTTCAACCTGGACCCTATTTTGTGTTCTTGTGTCTAGGTGACGAATGGAGTTTTGAAATCGGTCCAGTACTGAGCGATATAACCATTTGGAACAATTTATATCTTCTTAAAGTGTTTGTTTCTGCCACTGATATGTTCCGATTATTTTTATAAGTATCTGACAACATTATGGAAAGGATTCCTAGAGAGAGTATGATCCTTTTTGTTTAACCAGAGAGCCCGCAAAATCGCAATGCCAACCAGACTCCGTTTAAACTTTCAAAAAATGTTGTTCCCACTGGTCACTGAGACACAAAAAACGTGGAATATTAGCCCCCTTTCCACCGAGCAGTACAGTTCAGTTGGGTACATATTTTTTCTGTTTCCACTGTGAAAAGTTATGGATGGTACCAATGGAAATGTTTTGTACCGTCCCCCCTCTGTTGGGGTACCTAGCACACAGATCTGGTACTAAAAGGTGGAGCTGTGAACACTGCAGTCTGATTGGTCAGTAGAGGACGGTCACTCTGCTCAGGGCTGCAACTACAAAATGAAAGGATGTTTTGCTGCCTCTCACAGCAGCTGGAGTCTGAGGAAAACTACTTCATTCACTGGGCCGACTGCCAGCAACTTTTAAGGTGGAACGTTAACTTGTAATGTTACTCAGTGCATGAGTTGATGACGTGAATCCATCAGCGCACCTTAAATTTCACTGTGACAACTTTGACCATCACTTTAGTTTTTATTGTCTCTCTTGGATGACATACACTTTTAGTAACTAGAAGAGCACTCAGAGTGCAGACCTCCGCCAAGTAGGTGATATTCCCTCCCCCTCTGCATCAGATTTTGCAGCCTGCATCACAATCAGGTTATTTGCATCACTATCATTATTAGGTTACATATGCCTTCACCATGGAGACACTGTGGTGTATTTATTTCGTTTTTATTTTGTACCAACATAAAATATAATGGTTTTTTGTATTTTTCACTTTCTTTTATTCCAACACAGAACATTAATTTCAACTTCAGAATTACAACAATATCTAGACGTGCTTTCCGGCCACCAGATGGCGCTATTTTCACCGTCTTAATTGCTGCTGAGGCTGTCAGATCATAGACTTTATTTATTATTTTATCCACTTTGCTTCAACCGATCACCACCAAAATTGTATCATCTGTTCCTTATCCATCCATATCCATTATCCACCTTTCCTGAAAATTTCATCAAAATCCGTTCATAACCTTTTGAGTTATTTTGCAGACAAACAAACAAACAAACAAACAGACCGACTCCAGCGAAAACATAACCTCCTTGGCGGAGGTAACGAGTATGTGAACAGCATATATTCTAATCCTCACTCAGAGAAAAAGAAGCGTCACAGAGCATCGTTCCTGTGGGCTACAGCAACACTAAACCCCTGAGCTTGCCTGAGAAGGACTAAATGCACAAAGCTGCTATGTTTAAATATCCCATGGAGAGAGACTCTCACTGCAGCCTGTTCTATTTTGTTCTGAAAATGTGGGCGTGCAGCTTCGTTCTGTGGACGATAAACCAGGTGCAGACTTCCATCTGTGTCACCGCTGATGAGGAAATACAGCGAGTGCTGGACGGAGCAGTGAGTGACAACAACCCCGCCCACATGTTTGTGGTGGAAACACTAAGCAGACTGAGGGTCTAGGTACCATGTCTGAAGGTTTACTTTTGGCTCCAAAGGTACTACACCAAAAATGTTTGGTGGAAACGGGGCTTAAGGGTCCAAACCTACCCTTTAAATCCTGTTGGCCACTGAGCAGCTCCTTCAGATATGTGGCGTCTTGCTCAAATACACCTCGACAGAAGGTGCTGGGGTTCAAAATTCCTTTTCTCTCATATCAAAAACAAGTCTGCAAACCTGTGTAACACACGTTCGCTCAATATTGACCAGTAAGTGCAGACTGAAGAGAGCCTAACTTGGCTCTGTGGATGTTCAATGTTTGTTTGATCTCCTCGCGCGCATTCGAAGGATTCTATATTGAGCTGCTGTTGTCTCGTTGCAGCGCTGCTCTGCTGGTATTTACAGTGATATTTCTGCAGGGCTCAAGGTCTTGACCAGGGTCATGGATAATGACTGGGAGTAAATGGCAGCCTCTGTTTCCGTTCCCTGGCGGCCACTGCAGAGCCGACACCGAGCTAATCTCTGGAGAGGAGAGGCTCTGTGGTCTCAAGAGGAGCTGTTGTACTGATGCTACTGCAGGTAATCATATTGGGTGTGTGTGTGTGTGTGTGTGTGTGAGAGAGAGAGAGAGACACAGAGATGTGGCAGATTAAGTCAGCTATTGATTTCCTAGTCACAGTGTTTGTGTTGACCTTATGTGTGATTTAGAAAGTGCATGCCTGTGTGTCTGTGCACGTGTTTGTGCTTGTGCGTGTGTGTTTCATCAGTGTTAATGTGCGTGCCTGACGCACTTTGTGTAATCCTACTGTGATATTCTTAATTCAATGACAGTCATCTGTGTTACAAAATGATTTCAGATAATAACATGACGTCAAAGCCTGGGTTACTGTACAACACTCAACACAGATTAATCATTAGATTGTTTATTATGATCTCTGGCAACAAGCTAGTGTTACATTACTCCTGACTGGAGCCAGCAGCAGGTTCACACACCCAGACTGCTCCAATATAGTGCTGTTACAGGAGACACTCAGTGAGAATACATCGCACAAAATAATGGAAACTAGCTTCAGGCTGCGCTGTGGGGATGAACAACACAAGCAGGGTGTGTGTGTGTCAGTGACAGAGCACCTCGGTGCCTTCCCTGGTCCACTCCACTGCCTCCTGAGATGAGCCCATTCCCTCGGCCCGCCCCTACCCCTCCACGCCCTTTGATGGATTGGTCCGAGGAGGGTCCCTGACTGCCTCACTAACACGATCTGGATGTGACCATCTCCCGTGTGGGGTAAGACATAAAACTGGGTGCATCAGAAGCAGGTAAATCTGAGCCAGAGATATTTATTTTCCAAGATTTTTCATTTGCAGACTTATAGACGCTACAACCACTGTATCTTTAACTATAAGTCCATTCACATTCACATTGTAGGCCTAAGAAATATGAAATTTAATTCACTCACAGTTTAACATGCAAATTTATATTTGAATGCACCAACTGAACCAAAAGTTCATTCAAGCCCCAATTTGAAGGACTTGGACAACACAAGTCTGATCTGCGGACAATGCAGATTAAGGCTGAAAGCAAACACCACGACTGCAACTCTCAATTTATCTATATTCTTCAATTATTAAAGTTTTCTACAAACTTATACCATCACAGTAATTTGTAAGATGCTATGATCGCAAAAAAGTCTGGGGCGTCATATGTGTTGTTCTATCTGTGTTCTATCGGTAGTATGTATGTATGTATGTATGTGTAGCCCTCCCTCTTGGGAGCCAAAACGCACGCTAAAGTGCCCTCTTGGGAGCCAAAACGTGGCGACGCGCTGTATATGCCCTTTTTTTTCTTTTCGCCCCTGCCCTTCAAAAAGTCTGTGCACGCCACTGCCTGTGAGAGCATCAGTTAGGAGTCTAGCCATACACAGAGGTCACAGTTTGGTTCATACCCAAGATTAGGAGCCATGGATAGTATCGTAAGGGTCAAAGACAGATTAAATGCTCCTGCTGAGTTGTGAGGTAACATTTTGTTCACTGGCAACTTGGGTAACTTATTTTTTCATTAAGTAAAAGAAGAAACATTTCAAACACTTGTGTATTACACTGTGCAGACACTACACAAACACTTTCCCAAATGCCAGCAACAGGTCACAACTGGCATTAAAGCATAATGTATCATATGAAACATAAAATACAAAATATGGGTTTCTCATCCCAGTTATTGGCACATCTGGGTGATGCTGCCGAATGTGTATCCGTCTCCATTTACATATCCTAAGCCTCGTTTCCATAATGACAATGAAAACGAACGAAATGGTCAAAGTTGTCACAGTGAAATTTAAGGTGTGCTGATGGATTTACGTCGTCAACTCATAAACTGAGTAACATAATATGTTAACGTTCCACCTTAAAAGTTGCCGGCAGTCAGCCCAGTGAATGAAGTAATTTTGTTCTCAGACTCCTTTACTGTGCGTTCACACCAAACGCGATGGACGCAATGAATGCCACAAGTTTCCATTCGAAATCAATGTAAATGACGCGATGACACGCGATGTCGCTTCGGGCGACGCGTTTCAGGCGATAAGAGCGACGCGATGAAGCGATGACGCGTCCATCGCCTCATCGCGTGTGTCGCTTGAAGTTGAAAAATTTGAACTTTTCAAGCGACATCGCGTGACGCTGTGCCGTGACATCCAATCAGCGTTCATTTTCATAAAGAAATTATAAGCAACTAACCAGAGACAGATGGACAGGCGCTCCGCAGCTGGGATGGACCGCCTGTAGTTGGTGTCCAGGCGGGAGATCCTCGCACCGATACGCGCCAACAGGTCCTCAAACTGGGCCAGCGTCAGCCTGAAGTACCACTGGAAACGACCGTCATCCAGACGCAGCTCTTGCAGGAGGTTATGATATTCACCCAGCTGTGTGGGTGTTTGTTGTTTTGTTTCTGGAGGATATTGTGAACCCAGACACGGCGGCGTTCGGGTCTCCGATCCAAATCAGATGTCCACAACAGATAAAGAGCAGCTACGGTAGTTAACTCAGCCATGGTTGACGAGAAAACAGCGGGAGGTGAAGAAAATTGCGGGAGGAGGGTTGCGTCATCGCGATTGAAGCGATGATCAAAATGGTGACATTTGTGATCAAGCGACGCGATACTCACGTTACGGGCGATGACATCGTGTCCATCGCATTTGGTGTGAACGCACAGTTAGTTTCATAGTTATACTTTACTAATGTATGCAAAACTCTCCACAGTATGAACAGTGGTTACATGAGCCTCAAAACCAGACACAACTCAGCCCTGAGCAGAGTGACCGTCCTCTACTGACCAATCAGACTGCAGTGTTCACAGCTCCACCTTTTAGTACCAGATCTGTGTGCTAGGTACCCCAACAGAGGGGGGACCAAACATGGGGACGCTAAAGAACGCTTCTGTTGGGACCATCCACAACTTTTCACCATGGAAACAGAAAAAATGTGTACCGAACTGAACTGAACCGCACTGGTTGGTGGAAATGGGGCTTTACAATGATATCTCAATGCGACACATCATCCCTGTTTTATACTCAACTGTCTCTCTATTGCTGTCGTAGCTGGCCGGGAACCCAAAGGTGTTAGCTGTTTGTGCCATCTTCAGCACAAGTTGGCGTACATCTGAAAGTTTACGGGCAGAGGATACGCTCCATACAGCACAGCCCCACTGTAGGACCTAATTATAAACCACCTTTCCTTGTCAGACAGATATTTGCTCTGGTAAATACAGATGGATCTCCATTATCACATGCCCACCGCACCATAACCAACCATGGCCGCCAAGTCTGAAACGCAACCAGGTCATACGTAAGCAGGGTAAATGAGAGCCCAATCAATGGGAGCTCATTGTTGGGACCTTGAGCCCTCTCTGATTCAATTACCTGCTATGATGAGGAAGGGCAGCCAGGCAGTGAGGCGGGCAGGCCAAGCCCACAACACTGTGATTAATGGGGCCAGGGCCAAGGAAATGGGTCACACAGACAGAGAGCAGTGGAGCACAGAAGAGAAGGAGGGACGGGAGGAGAGAAGAGACAAAAAAGAAAGATTACAGGGGGCAAAAGGAAAGAAGAGGGAGAAAAGAGAGAAAGATGTGACAGATGATTTGTGGAGGAACAAGAGGAGACGAAGGGAGGTATAGACTGAGCGGGTAAAGGTGTGGGAGCAGACTGTGTGGCCTCGTGGCCCGTCTCATCCTTCATCTGTTGCTCTTTGAACTTTCACTTCAACGTGGTCCTTTCTCTTCCTTCTTCAGCCTGTCTTCACTCTCTCGCTTGAATTCTTTCTCTTGTAATAACATTTCTTTCTATCCACTTTTCTTGCCTTCTTTGTTCCCAGCCCACTCGCCTAGTTTCTCCCCTTTCCTCCTTTCCTTTTTCACCCTTTTCATCCGCTGTTTCCTTTCTTCCTTTCTTTTTCTCCTCCTCTGGTGTATTCTTTCCCTACCTTCTTCACTATTATTGTTCTCTTTAGTTCCCTCCTCTCCACTCTTCCCTTCTTCTCCTCCCTCATCTCTGTATGTCGCTCCCACAAAACCTTTCACACTTCCGAGTGTCATGCCACATGGCTTTAAAAGTCTGCCATTGATCGTGTGTGTGTGTGTGTGTGTGTGTGTGTGTGTGTGTGTGTGTGTGTGTGAAGGATGAAGACAGAGAAGTAGCCTGCCAGCAGTGGTAAAAGGCGTTTAATCAGACAGCAAGATTGAGAAGCCTTCCTGCCTGGGTGTGAATTAAAGGCCGGACAGATTCAGTTAGGCAGTCCCCGCTGAGCTGGTACACACACACACACACACACTCGTACATAACACAACAGGATCCAGTTGATAAAGAACAGGTGAAGAATGATGATAAACGTTTCCTCATACAGATGTTACGGGCTGCTCTTCTTCTAGATGTTATTAAATTGGTTCCTTTATACACGTGTAGATGTGCGCCAGTGTTTTTTGTGCCAACACTCAACATTTTTATTTCTCTCTTCCATCATTTGGGTGAAAGAATGAAATCATTACCTCAAAATGTAATTATTCTGCACTAAAGGTGAAAAAAAAAAACCCAAAATGTTACATCCAACCAAAATTCAAACTCCTATGTTTGTTGTTAATCCTGGAAGAGTTTCCATCTCACCTTAAATCAGTTATGTTTGTCTTTAAGTTCCCAAATACAGCGTCATCATGTCATTTCAAAGACACACTAAAATTCACTTGAAACCAACTAACGTTATATAGAGCGTTACAAATGGCTGAATCAATGGCTCTGAGCACCAGGAAGGAAAATACATCAGTCTGATATAGATTAGCTGCTCCAGAATGAGCACGTTTACTCAACAAGGACAACAAAGTCACATCTGACTCCTGTGCTTACACAGAGGTTCATGGATTAATTACAGTACTGATTAAAACCCTGTTATATTGTGTACTAACAGTTCCCCAACAGCTGATATAATGCTGCAACATAACGTGGATGGGATTGAATCACTGTTGTTTCTCCTATAAATTTCACAGATACCAGATAAATGTCAGACACATGATATCAGGTTGTGGAATTCATTAGGTTGAGTTAAAGTAAATGGAAGGATCAATTTTACCTCATTGAAGATGTCAATACAGCAGCCCTCAGCAGCATGCAGGATCGTACTCTCTGTATTAACTGACTGACTTTACATCTTGAGGCTGTGAGCAGGTTATATAATGTAGGTGCTCTGTAAAGGATGCACCAATAAAAAAGAATGATAGGTAAACATTAAGGTGCAGTTTGCAGCTGATACTTTCAACTAACTCAGAACTGGATTTACCGCCCTGTGGCCATGTGCCTCTGTTCACCAGTCAAGTTGCACTTATAGTTTACATACATGCCCGTGAAACATGGAGGCTTCAGACACATCTTCACCCCAGCAGCACATTGCATCTATACTAGTGGTTCTAAAACAGTGTGCCGCAGCAACCATTCCCTTATAAAGATGCAAACTCTAAGTAAAAATTTTGATTTAACTGAATTTAATTTAAAAAAAAACCTTCATGGGGAACCTATTAGTTGCCATTTGCATGTGGGAATTATAAGTGTCACACATCAAAAGCCTTGATTGGCAGCCAGTGTGAGGGATGATGACATTTAAAAGGAGAAAGCCATGAGTGGGACGATGGATCACTTTATTGTACGGAGCAAATTACAACAAAGCACCAGCGAAGATGACCTATCGCCGAAAGATAGGAGGAAAAAAAAACTTAACAGTATCACGTGAGCTACCGGTCTTTTTTGATGTTATTTTTACCGTCTTATGTCGTTATTAGGCCGATAATACATCTTATAAATGCCGTTGGCAATACAGTGTCGCCTTTTGGCTTGCCCTTTGGTGTGCTTTTAGCACAAAAAGTTTGAAAACCACCAGTTCAGTATCTGACCAAATGTCTCACCTTCTGTTCCTGAGATATGAAGCTGAGTAGTGGTGTGAGAAGTGATTTTGATGAATATCATAACGTCACAGTGAAGTTTTGGATATAACCTTCCAGGTATAAAATTTCATCATTTCATCAATTTATTCTATTTGACATTTTTGTGAACTTTTGTCAAAATTAATGTATGGAGTCTTGAGTTTTGGCCTACCATGTTTTGTGAGGTCACAGTGACCTTGATGTGTGACCTTTAACCCTTTGTGGTCACGGGTATAATTGACTGTTTTTGACTACTTTTGATTTCACCTTTAAATTTCACCTTGAAAACTGTTTACTTTGCCTTGTTTGGTGTCATTTGTTTCAGCACGACCTCACCTGTGTGACTTTACAGTTATTTTTTCATTTTGACATACTGTATTAACACATTGCACCTAAAATCACACAAATAAACACCACCAATAGGTAGTGATGGCCAAATGAAGCGTCATGAAGCATTTTCTTTATTTTCTGAGCCCACTAGATGGCGCTTTTTGATCAACAAAAGGTTGAAAGCATACTGAATTGCCATTCTTTGAGCATCTCTCTTTCAACCATGAGCGCCATCTAGTGGGCTCAGAAAATAAAGAAAATGAGGCTTCATTCGGCCATCACTACCAATAGGAAAGGGGGTGTCATGTTTTTTTTGGCTTGCAAGCACTGCACTTTCCTTAGAATAGCCCCTTTTACCGTTTGTTCCTGCACCAAACGTGACGACAATATTCAGGAAAAAGTGGGCGTAAATTACTTATCATAAGTCTGGTTTTACTTGGCCTATCAACACAATTTAAAGTGGTGTATAGAGACTCAGCGAGACTGCGTCTTGCTTCTACGTCATCTTAAATAGGTCATGTGATTTGGACGCAGCGGCGTGTCCATGGACGACCAAATTCAAATAAGTTCATTGTTGAATCCATGTGGAAATTCCCTCACACTGTCCTTGAGATATCACGTTCACAAGAGAGGGACAGGCGGATGGACAGACAACTTGAAAAGATAATGCCTCCGGCCATGCCAGATTTTTATCAGGCATAAAAATCTGAGTACAGTCTCTCGTGTTGTGTTTATTGCACAAGTTGACATCGCAATGACAATTAAAAAACCACCATAATGTGTGAGTCTACTTTGACCCCCATATGCTGATTTCACTGTAGAGACAATTTAAACATTCTGGAGTCACGTTATTCAACTCTCCTGACCTTCTATGACAGGTTAAAAATCCCATGCATGGCAGAGAATGTTGAAATGCCAGGTTAAAACATGTAAATCGTGATTGTTTACATTCAGTAACAGCCAGCTTTGTCCCTGCTGCTTTGTAGGATGAGTAATAAAATGCACTTCATCCTACGCTCTACTGCATGCAAATTATGTGTACCTGTGGGTTTGGTGTGAAACACTGGTAACACTCTGAGAGCAAGCAAAGAAAAATTAAAGCTTGCAGCATCCCATAGGTGACAATTAAGTGATTTCTCTTTCACGGAGGAAAATACTCAAAACAAGGCTAATGTGGATGTGATTATTATCACTGAGTACATCTGTGATCTTTACAATTACCCAACACACCCTGTTGGATCTACTCCTATTTAAACAGGGCTGGAGACAGTCTCCTGGCAGATACACACTGCTATAAGACACTGACAACATGCTTCCCTTCTTTGCGGGTCATTGCACTCTCATGGAGGAAGCACTCAATCAATTTGAGGTATTGAGGCAGAGCCACTGAGCGGGCGGCTAAATTACAGTCCTGCAGGTTGAGTGCGTCACATGCTCCCAGACTGTACTCTATTCCAGCCCATTTAACTGACAGAGCCGAGCACCAGCACTCCAGCACATGTGCGTTTCTCACCAAAATATTACCAGATTGTCTCGCTGAACTGCTCCCAAATGACAAAAATACCCTGAATTAAGGAGGAATGGGGCAATTAGAATGCAAAAACACTATTTCAGATACGCCTTGCAAAGAAGGAAATGGTTACCTGAGCTGTGGAGTGTGGCTGCAGGCCCACACTGCAAACAGCTTGAATAAATCCCATTGCCTTGCCAAAGACGTCATTGCTTTTTGATGGATAAACTGCATAATATGCGTTGACAAGAACAAGCAAGAGGTTTGAATCATCCATTATAGTATTCTCCCTTTTTTACCGTAAGAACTGCTGCTGCAATTTGGTTTGGAAGAGATGTTTGCAAAATTCAAGTTTTGCTCTCTCTAACTGTCGTCCTGACACGTCAAATAGATAAAATCGCAAACACTGCTGTGTTATTCAAATTGGAAGCAGCGACACAAAGAAGTGTAAGTAATCAAACAATAAACACAGACGTCTTTGAAACCTTCCACAGGCTGAAACAGACACAGACGGATTAAGTGTGGATGAAGTACTCTCCTCCAGGTTGGCTGAGTAGCGCTCTTCTTTTTCGGAGATGATTAAACCCCTCGTTTCTGCCGACTTCTGTCCTATTTAACGGACACTGCCCTGCTGTTGGACTTCCCCAGAGGTGCATCTCTCACCAAAACAACCACAGTGTCACATCAGAGTGCAGCCCCCATGGCGCTTTCTCAGCAAAAAACATGTGGCACTGCTAAAAATAGCGTCTTTTGAATCATTCACGGCATACACTATTTAGAGAGCTCATGCATACTCATGACCCTATGCAAATATGTATCATCAGACTCTGACTGGTAGGGAATTCAATTCATGGAATAACAGGCGCTGCAGCCTGAGCAGCTTCGCCGCACTGTACACCAACAAACACGAATGAGGGAGCGGCACGCGGGGAAAATGAAGTCTCATCAAAGTTTCTGTTATACTTTTAATCTTCTAACAAACCATGGTTTTAAGTTTGTGGCTGTTTTCCCCAGTGCATAATTAAAATCTTTACTGTAAGATTGCTCTAGTTTTTACAGCACATGCCTTCTGCTAACTGATGAAACTAAATGGGGTGCCACAAAGTTTCCGTAGTCAGCACTTTACTGAAAAAGCTGAGCCCCACAACAACAACAACCTCTCACCCACTAAAAATGTATCGTCTGAACATGAGACATGTGGTGACCTGTGTGCAGGCTATCGGAGGCAAGACACATGGTAAAGACACTATCTTACCACTTATCCGTTCTCACAGAACTGTGTCCAGTATTGTTTTATCTGCATGATTATGGAACAGCTGACATTTCAGATAATGTTTCGTCAGGTCTGTGTCATGAGGTCAAGGTGTTAAATTAGTGAAGCAAGTTCAGTCAGGAACACTTCAGTCAAAGAAAACCTCATTTCCATTTGTAGTATTATATTTGGCGGCATGGCTCTGTTCTGGGGCCTCTCTAATTTCCCTAGGCCTATGCAGAAAGCCTCCCCCACACGCCTTTGTGGAAAGCCTAAGGTGGAGAGTGCACCCCTGTCTGCCCTTCCATGTGCAAATGAGGAAAGCCTGAGCCAGAGAGAGAGCAAACCTCCCTGCCCTTCCATGTGCACTCATGGAAAGCCTAAGGCAGGGAGAGAAACCGCAAAGACAAACAGAAATGACACTGATAAGACAGACACAGCAAAAGGAGGGGCTGGGGTGAAGGCGGGTTGCAAAGCAGCTTGCAGAGGAAGCAGCAACAGTAGGAAGGCCTGAATGAGATTCACCAATTGGTTGCATAGAAAGGAATCATGTGATCTATCAGCTGACTCCTTTCCATCAATCAGCTGCTCCATCAGTTGATTGGGCTGTTTGAGATCAGCTGATGTAGCTGGGATGTCAGCTGAGCTTGACATGCCTGGCTGAACTTACACCATGCTTAATTTCTGTGGCTAGCTTGAGCTCAATTAGCCGTAGTGGGTAACAGCAAAGTTAAGGTGTTGTTACGAGCATTTGTAAAGCTTGTTTGAGGTCATCTTGTCCTTTACTTATTGTAAAACTTCAATTAAATGCACAGTCTTTTCACCAGCCCCGTGTAGCTACGCATTTTGACAAATAAAGGCCTGTCTCAATTAGAAGCCTGGGGTGGTTGTGAGCAGTTCATTTTTATAAAATTCTTTTGATGTATTAAACCAGATTGTTGACTGCCCACTCGAGCAAACATTAGTTAGCTTTCTTCTAGTCTCGCCACCAGACAATCAGAGATCTCCGCCTTCTGATAGTCTGGGGACACATTTTTGAAAAGGACACGCCTTCTCAGAAATGTGCTGCGCCTCCTTTTCTCGTCCGCAAGGAAACAAACACACAGAGAGCTTGAAAATGGATGCCGAGAGATTTAACTCTGTTTTATCAAACGTGTGCTCATCCGTGAAGAAAATATTTTTTCCAGCGGATGTCTTAGTTACAACATGGTTGAGCTAACTGGAGTAGTTTCATGTCGTATCCGACAACGGGAGGCTTTTAACAGATGACGTCCTGATGTTAGCTTTGCTGTTGCTGTTAGCTGTCCCTGTCAGCTGCAGCCACTGATGCTTTCTAGACATCGTAATTTCCTAAAACTGAATAAATACCACACATAGCAACACAAAACTGCTTTGCTAGCTCAATCATGTTGTAACTAAGATATCCGCTGGAAAAGATATTTTTTTCACGGACCATGTAATGAGTTATTACCTATTACAGACACCGCTAATGGCTAACAGGGCTAACAGCTAACGGTTAGCCCAGCTAAACGTGCACACAGAAATAGTAATGTTTGTTCAATCATGGTGTTTATAGACTTTATATAGACTATATATATATATATATATATATATATATATAGCTAAAAGCTCTGCTGGTTTTCTACCCGGAAATTGATTCCCTCTATAGTCTAGCCGGTTGGATGAGTCATGGCCTTGTAAACGATTATGTTTGTTTCTTTTAGCTGGCAAGAATGTGTCGCCGCAAACGCGACAAACAACCATTTTGTACCGCTACACGTGTTTCTAGTGGGACTATGTTTACGAGCACAAGAGTTCAGTGAGCCACCGAAGGACCGCCCTGCAGATTTACTATTGGTTCTGCAACGTAGGGAGTTTTTTTAAACTCTGAAATTGTATCCGCCCATCTAAGCACAAAATCAGGGAGTTAAGCAAAGAGTCTAAAGACTGACTTGTGAGTCTAGCTTTCTTCGTACATACAAATATAAATGAACATGCTACACATCGTTCGCTCGGTTGATTTCGTTTTACTGAAACCATGAGCACCAAAGAAGACCCCAAGTCATTCAGAATTACCAGCATGATGAAAAAACAAGTGGTGACTCCCTTCATCTGAATCTGTCATAAAGTCAGAATATGTGTCCATTCCTCAATTACACAGAAAGGTATTAATATTTCTTTCGTCTGTAAGGGTCCATTGATCAAAAGAATCATTAGTGTTTTTCAGAAAAATGAATCCAAGTTATGAATATTGTGTTGTGTCGCTATGCCGTGCGTCATTATCCTTGGGTGCCACGAAACAAGTGTCACAACATAACTGATATGTTATTCATAGCCTAATTATTAGATAAGTAATATTCATACTGGTTTAAGTTAACATTTTGTTTGATAGTATTTCCCATCTTTGTGAGCAACAGTTTTGTGTAAGAGGAATTAAAGGCCTGTCCCATATAGAAGCCTGTTCCTAATATAGGCCTGTTCAGTTCAGTGATTTAAGCAAATAATAGTTTTACGGTAGTTTGAAAACTCTTAGAAATATAAGCGCACATCTAAAAATAAATACAACCTCGTGTGGTGTCAATCATGTTTGCACAGTGAGTCCGAAACTTTTGACTTTTCAGGTTTAATTCTCTGTGTTTTTCACATCAGTCAGACGCCTTTAGAGATGTCAGACCAAGAATCAGTGAGAAAAATGTGGCGGCGGGACCAAGGAAAAGGGGCTTAAAGAATCATTTCATAAGTCAGACAGCTCATGTTCAACAGGTCAGAGAGTAATATTCAGGTGGATGATGACGAAGAGGAGGAGGATGTGGAGGACACAGAGGGAGGACAGCTCCGCCCCTTCGTGCAGCTGTGGTGCCAAATATAAGAAGGAGGGAGTGGTGACAGTCAGACAGGTAACTCCAGTGGAGAGAGGCAAAGGAGGAAATGTGTCTTTTCATTTTGTCACATATTATGAATTTTCACAATGAACAGAACAATAAAACAGATCGGACTCAGTGCACAAAGGCCTTTGGACTCAATTTCAGCCAGTAAAAACAGCCAGGAAAGTTAACTGTATTAACAGCGTAAAAATGTAGCTAACTTCTGTTTACTTGTGCCGCTACAGAGCCGACTGTACAACAGCACACAGGAAGAAACAGGAAGACTTTCAAAAGCAATGGGGACTTGAGTGTGTCTCTTTCAGCAGATGGAGAAGTGAGGTACATGTCAGTGTGTTACTTTCAAGTACAACATTAAAGCCAGATCTAACGCTGCCGCTACGCTGCTCAATTTGTTTGTTGTTTGTTTGTTTGTTTGTTTCACGAGAACTTGACATTTTGATTTAGGATACCAGCTCTCCTCTGTCTGAGGTTACACTCATGAGTTCAGTAGCTTACTGGGAACAGTTTCTTCCAAATATGTTCATGCAGTACACTGTCGGTTTGGTGATACAAATCCCCATTCCATGATGGCTGTTTCCAGGCATATTTTAGGATGACTCAGGGCCAGTTTGACAACCTGCTGTCTACTGTCAGGCAGTATAGCTCTGGGTATCCAGCAACCACTACCACCAGTTGCTCCTCCATTGTTTACCAACTGTACACTTGTTGTTGTGACCACCACAGGAGGCCCGCTGCATCTCAAATGATCCGACTGGACAATGGGAACAAAGATGACGAAAAAAGAGATGACGTGGAGCATGTCTCTGCTTTGGATGAAGTTTTTTTTTTTTACTCAAGGACTACGGAGTGCCAGGCGCTTAGAGCACAGAAACACGAGGCATATCTCAATGCAAAATCCGCTTCATTCTTTTGTTTTTAAAGATATTTTTTGGGCCATTCTGCCTTTAATGGACAGGACAGGTAGGCGTGAAGGAGGGAGAGAGAGAAGGGGATACCATGCAGCAAAGGGCCACAGGCTGGATTCGAACCCGGACCGCTGCAGCAACAGCCTTGTACATGGGGCGCCTGCTCTACCACTAAGCCACTGACGCCCCAAATCCGCTTCATTCTCATTAAAAACAATTACAAAAAGGTGCCTCCAGCTGCTAAAACCCTTTCTGTGTGATTGCTAGTGATGGCCAAATGAAGCCTCATGAAGCATTTTCTAAGCCCACTAGATGGTGCTCATGGTTTAAAGAGAGAGGCTCAAAGAATGGCAATTCAGTGTGCTTTCAACCTTTTGTGGAAGAACAAGCGTCATCTAGTGGGCTCAGAAAATAAAGAAAATGCTTCATGAGGCTTCATTTGGCCATCACTACCCTCTGGAAGGCACTACAGATCATTCAGAGCCCAGGCAAGCAGACTTAAACACAGGGTTTTCCCCACAGCAATAAGGACTTTGAGCAAATTAAAATTCATTGTCTATAATTTATTAGTGTGAGGTTGTGGTTTTAACTGTCAGCATCCTTCATTTGTTTGTATTTTTTAACGAAACAATGCCAATAAAAAGCATCCTGATTCTGATTCTGAAACAGTGTACAAAGATAAGGGGCAGAAAAAATGTCATTAACCCTGTAATTTGTATTTTTCTGCAGCGTCAGTCAAAATAAGATACGTACATTTGAAAATATATATATATATATATATATATATATATATATATGTCTGTACATAGCAAGTCAAGAACAATCTCTCAATCTAATAAAACATGCAGAAATCAACGATAAAAGATCTGAGAGATGTGAAACATAGACGACTGCCCAGAAAGACACGTAGCTCTTTGCTGCACACACAGCAAACTTAAACTGTATACAGTGCACTTTGACTTCACAGACGAGGACGTATACAAAACACAAACACACACACACACACACACACACACACAGAGTCAAAGTACAGTAAAGATGTGACACAGTTCTCCGGCCTCCTCCACACATCCCCTCCTCTCATTTCCTGTAAAGCCGGCTCATTAAAGAAATATACACAACCTACATTCCATTAAACATGTTGTAAGTCTTTGATGGCGAAGTGGTCTTTGATAAGTGGCTCATTACAGTGCGCTCTATATGCACAGCTCAGGGCTCACAGAGTAGCAGCAGTTTCACATGGCGACACAAAATGTCATCTATAATTGATGTTGAAGCATTATCACAAAAAACAAAGACATTCTGAATATTTACGTGGGTGTTTGTCTTGATGAAGTGCACAGGAGGGAAACAGTTTGAGTTTCAGAGCCTCAGCAGGGAGAGAGAGGAATGAACCAAATAAATCATTATAATTAAGACTATTTCTTGCCACAACCATTCACAACTTCTCCACCAGGGTGCCCAAAATTAAACTTACGAGACTGTCATCTCATTTTTTTGTCCCAACTTTTTTGAGTCAGCAGAACACTTGGGAGATTATTACGCAATATTTTTGACTTTTCATACGCTGCTTAATTGGGACCAAATCTTGCCAAAGCACCGCACAGTTCACTGGAGCTCGTGTTCCGTTTCTAATTTGGAAGTGGACCCTGGTGTCATGGCGCAGCACCAGCAGAGCTCCTAAAAGCCACACCAAGACACAACAGTTTGACTTCTTCGTTTTACACTTAAGAAAACAACAGAGCATGAAACTAACAGAATCCACGGAGAATGAATAATGAGCAATTAGCTGCAAGTATGGAAATGCATACCCAAGAATGCTGCTTATACTTATACTATGAAGTGGTATCAGCCATGTGCACTAGAAACTGAAAACACGGTCTCACATCGAGCACAAACAGGCCCTCCTGACACATGCACTGAAACTCAAACTTCTAAAAGCTGCCGCACTTCTCTGCTCAGTTTTAGGGAAACGGAAACAGTTCCTACCACTTTGCTGCTGGGCGCGTTGTGTGCCATCCATTGCTCCATTGGATCCCACTGTGGACTGGGATGTGACATGCTGCTTGACTGGAGAGGCAATGTGTGTGTTTGTGTATGCCTGAATGTTAAGAGGGTGACGCGAGTGAGTTTGCCCCACTATACGTTCGCTGGTGTTCTGTAGGGATACCTTATATACAGCTGGGTGTGTGTCAGGAATACTGTATGAGAGCAGTGATGGGTGAGTGTGTGGAGTGTGTATCTAAGTTGGAAGCTAATCAAGTGTCCCCTATAGGACGTAATCACAGTCATGGAAGCTATGAGTGTCACTTAAGTGTGTATGTGTGCGTCCAAGTGTGCAGTGAGGCATGACGCCAATTTTTCCTGCACTGTGAGGAGGTCTGCTCAGCTCTTCATGCCTCTCCAAACACCGGGCAGGACCTTCCTCTTCCTTGGCATCTCTGAGTCACTGCTCATCTATCTATCCATCCAGTCTCCATTATGAGACTGTAGTGTGTCATTACAAATCTATATAGCTCACACTGAGGCTGTACGAATGAAGAATAGACGATTACATTTAAAGGCAGCTGTGTCTTGACTTAATTTTTAAAGCAACACAAGTCAGAATTCATGAGCCAGTTTGCAAGCACTTTGGTCATAAAGAAACTCAAGAGGCAAAAAAAAGCCACATGTTCAGAGCAGGAAAAAGGGGACAGCGCCAGAAGCCATTCCTGATGAGAGAGAAAATCTGCATGTGCTCTTGTTCAGCTTGTCAGAGGTTTTATGGAACGCTTAAATTATTCAGCTTTGTTTGCCTTTCAACATCTTCTTCTCTGCTCCTCTGAGGGATTGCAGAGGCCTGTCACCGCTCTACCTGGTGCGGTGCTGCCATCTGCAGGCCTGAGCTGGTAATGCACGCGCTCTTGCAATAACATTTTGATCCTCCCAGCAGTTGTTTGCAGGCTTTTGCTGCACCGATCAAAGAGTGAGAGGGTTTTGAGTTGAACCACGCAGCTCAGTTGCAGATTTTTACAGATTGTTTGTGTCTATGTAGTTGATAAAGCGGCGATTACTGAGATCAGCTGCTCAAAACCATCTTAGACTCCAAAGGAAGGTCAGAGAGCAGGTGGAAGCTATACTTTAGGGGACTTATGGAGCATCAAAAACTTGCTGCTGTGATGTTATTACGAAATCACGACACGTTTTCTTGAGGGTTTTTTTTTTTTTTTTTACTAATAAACAGAACAAAATCTCCACTGTGATGTCACAAAAGAGAGTTGTCATGTAATAAAGCAGCTCATTTTGCGTTTTCTTTCTTCTCTTGACTCTCTATAAATAACAGTCCACAGCATTTGGAGACACAGCTGGTGCTGTTTCCTCCATCTGCACTACAGGGTAACTACAGCATGCATATACGCACGCACACGCACACACTCGCATACAATGGGGGTCATGTTCTGACCTTGCCAGCTGCACCTCCCATACTGCGCAGCATGATTACATTAGGTTTATATTGTATTGCATCATCAACTTTGGATTATTCTCCGCCGATGATAATCCAAGCGATCTCTCAGAGTTACTCGGAGAGAAAAGAGCGCATGATGTCACCCTCACAGAATGTGAAAAATTGATCGTTCATAGTGCTCCATGAGGACTAGTCGTGGCAGAGATTTAACGTAATCTTTTGTTCAACTAGCTCCCGATGTGAGCTTCCAAATCTGAGAGAGAGACAAAGGCACCAGGCTGACAATTTGGGATTAAAGGACCTCAGTGGCCTTGTGTTAAAGTTTGAATAGGAACGAAATAACATTTGGGAGCATCTCAGTCGACAAAAAAGAAAAACTTGACACTTCATGCTCTTGCAAATCAAAACCTGCAATGAAATGACATTTAAAACACAAATATATATCCATGTGATAGCCCATGTTTATTCTGTGACATACATACCATGTATTTCATCAGTTTAATATGAGCCACCTGACAGCACACAGTGACATAAAGCCAAGCACAGTGACACCACAATTAAATGGGGAAAATGACAAAACAGATTAATGTTTCATATCTTGGAGTTAAAGTTTTCTTTTCTGCAGGATGAATGGCAGGAGATGACGTTTTAATGAGGAAAATGATCCATTCTATTATAATTCAAAATATAAATCCGACAAACCAAAGATAATTCAAAGGATAAAGGCACTCTGTATCAGCCCGCACCATTCTCAAACCCTTCCTGACAGAAGAGATATTTAACAATATCCAATCATCATTCATTTTAAAAAACGCAGCATGAGAGAACACCCAGAGATTTATGATGGGCTGCTGTAATCTGTCCTTGATTTAAGGACGTTAAGTGTCGTCTTTATCAGACAGCTGTAAGTTTAAAGTTTACGGCACATTTCGCGCTGTAATTGTTTCCCCTGCTGTTCATCACAATCGTATGAATCCCACGGGAGATGTGAGCTTTAATAACAACAAAATGATGAATCCGCAGGGAGGTGATTGATGAGATGTCAAATTGGTGATCGCTCAGAGACGCATGCACACACACACAGAAAGCGCAAAATTAGTGACTAACTCCAGAAAACAGAAATGAGAACTAGTATTGCTGCCTCACGGCTGTATGAGTCTGCCAATGTCTGTCCGGACTCATATCATATATGTAGTGGAAATTTAGAAGGAATAATAAAAGGAGCAATCATATTTTTAGGTGAAACATGGATGCTTAACGCACATCTTTAACCCGGCAGCACAGAAAATGTATTCTTGCAATATTGTGGCCTGCTAGCATTAGCTGAGATGCTAGCTCAGATAGGCCAAAAGCTAGTGATGGCCAAATGAAGCCTCATGAAGCATTTTCTTTATTTCCTGAGCCCACTAGATGGCACTTTTCGTTCAACAAAGGGTTGAAAGCACACTGAATTGCCATTCTTTGAGCCTCTCTCTTTAAACCATGAGCGCCATCTAGTGGGCTCAGAAAATGAAGAAAATGCTTCATGAGGCTTCGTTTGGCCATCACTACCAAAAGGTGCAGCAGGGCCACCGTCAGATAGACTTGTGAAAGTAGACTAGAATAATGGACAACCTGAATACAGTGTGCCTCATTTACCAATCGTTTTAAAGGAAGAACTTTCTTCCTAAAACCCTCTTATGCAGTTTTCGTGAAGATTCTGACATTATCTGATGTTTTATTATTTGGGATTTGATCTTTGGTAAGAAGTAAGACTAATTTGTGTTAATGTGTGCAGAATAATTTTCTTTATTTTTTAAAATGCTACAATTGTGTAATAATAAAGGATTTATATTCCATAATATTTTTATTTTTTTTATTGTTTTGATTATTTTAAGCAAAAGAAATCTACTGTGTAAAAATGTTCAAAATTCAGTTCTACTGAGAATTATGAAATCCAATATGGCCACCGCCTAGTGATGTCACAGTTTGCAAATTAGATGATTTAATTTACTCCCATCACAAACTTTGGGTCATGCTGAATATTTTTCTCATTTACAGTATGCCTTTATCTCTCACCACTTTCAAGCTACAGCCTTTTGAAATCTTGAAATGAAAATTGAATATTTTCCTAAATAAACTCCGGCACCTAAAGGGTTCATTTAAAAAACCCTGATAGGGAACCTATTTCGCTGTGAGTGGGACAATGGGTCGCTTTATTGTACGCTAGTGATGGCCAAATGAAGCCTCATGAAGCATCTTCTTTATTTTATGAGCCCACTAGATGGCGCTCATGATTTAAAGAGAGAGGCTCAAAGAATGGCAATTTAGTGAAGCTTCCAACCTTTTGTTGAACAAAAAGCACCATCTAGTGGGCTCAGAAAATAAAGAAAATGCTTCATGAAGCTTCATTTGGCCATCACTATTGTATGGAGCAAATTACAACAAAGCACCAGCGAAGACGACCTATCACCGAAAGACAAGAGAAAAAAACCTACCAGTTATAGCACGTTATAGAAGCTAATGTGCTAGGGATGTAACGATTACCGATATTACGGTAAATCTCAGTTAATTTTTACACGGTAAGAATGACCGTTTATGTTTAAATTAATTGCATTATCGCAGTGGATGATCAGGATATGTAATAACAGCCTCATTCAAATCTCGCGATGCAGGCGCTGCGTGAATGCGTAGCATGTGTAAACACAAAGAATGAAAACATGGCGGAAGGCACTCAGGACATTTTCCCCACAACTAAATGCACAAAGTCTGAGGTCTGGTCATACTTTGGGTTTCTGAAGAATGCCGAGGGACAGCTGGTGGAGGACAGCTATCCTGTGTGCAGAACATGCAGAAAGAAAGTTGCTGCGAAGGGTAGCAACACTACAAATCTACTGGCTCATCTCCGTGACCATCATCCACAGCTTTACAGCCAATGCAAGTTATGCTATGCAAACGTCAGTTATTGTGTGAGGGACTTCGGTTTTACTGAGACTGTCATAATGTGTAACTCTCAACATATACGGGACATTTGAGCCGTATCTGTCCTCCTAAACGGCGACTAGGTTTTCCGTTTTCGTTTAAGACACTTAGGAGATAATACTAGCTGATTAGCTAATAGCCGTATTAGCCGACAGAATATAAACCGACATAACGTAACGCTAATTGAGATCAACTATGACTGAATCACTGTGATTATGGTTATTGTATGGTGAGCTAGAATCGATATAGACGGCCAGTTATGCTTTCTTGACATAAGCTCAAGGAAACAACATAAAACGCTGCCGTGTTAACCTTTGACCGAGAGCATGCACTCCTTTTCTCATACAGACACTCCTCTGACTCACATGCACACTTCCAATGTGTGAATTATTCTGTGTAATGATGACCAGTGCCCTTAGGGTTTTTTTTGGTTTCTCCTGCACATTTGTGATATCTGTTCTATATATTGTATGTCTTTTGTTCTACTCTAATTGTTTACATATTTTGCTGACTGTTAAAATGCACCAGACAAATAAGCTTTGCTCCTGCAATGTGTTTACATATTTTGTTGATTTAAAATAAAATTTTCTGTTGCTGTGCCAATCCCTTGCCCCTTTAATGTGAAAGTTTCATTTTAATATAAGATTTTGGCTGTTAACATTTTAGTATGATAAGGAAGTTATAAGATTTAGTGAAGTTATTTCAATGTATCTATTTTTTGGACATTTTACAGCGCTTAAAAAAATATCGCAATATTATCGTTTACCGTGATAATTTGGTCACTATAATCGAGATATCAAATTTTCCGTATCGTTACATCCCTATAATGTGCATAAATATAAACACAGGTGTGCCTTGAGAGTTGGGCTTGCCCTTTGGTGTGTCTTGGGCATGAGAAGTTTGAAAACCACTGGACTAAGTTATTAAAGAGTTACAGAGACATTACTTAAAATAGTCCACCTTCCACCTTCTCCTCGTCTTTCTGCCTCTCTCTAAACACACACAGCTTGGATAGCACTGTGGCGTTCGTCTGTGTCCTCAGTCCTGAAAGTTCTGTTACAGAATGCAGAGTTTACAGTTTGCATGTCAGGTGGTTGATTAACGCATATTTTTAGCATCCCATCTTTTTTGTGTTTTTTGGATCCACTACCAGTGCTACTAAATATGACAGCTCGTTCAATAGATACTTCCTGCTCCACTGCAAACACTTTTCTTTAATATGTCTGGAGTCCGGCGCTCCTCCACCCTCCTCAGACTTTCCTTTGGGCATTCTGTACTTTAATTATTCAACTCCCTCTTCTTCAGTGTCTGTGCACACAGCCCTGCAGTCTCATGCCCTTTAATGGAGTTTTGCAGGGCGTATATATCTATGCTAATTAGGAACCACCTTGCAAGTGCTTTCAGCTTACGAGCACAAGAGGATTCATCATTATAAGAACACAGGTGTGAAAATTTCTGCCTTTTAAGAGCACATCATCATTATGAGTCTGAGTTTTTGTAAGATTTTTTTAAGGAGCAAATTTAAGAAAGAACTTTGGGAAAATATGGGTGAATGAGGCCCATTATGCTTCCAGCAAGAGCTGTCACCGGGGCAGAAGCATGAAAATGTTAAAGTGTGGAATGAAAAAGGGTGCCATTAGCTTCTAACACTAGGTTTTAGAAAATCAGAGTCAAGTTTTGATCTGCACACAAGGCTACATAAGCCTATTCTACTGCTGGAGGACTCATCACTGAAATAAAATACTGGCTTTAAACCAATTTCCTCAGACGTAGCTGTGATGAATCAGAACTCATCATTATCGATCCCAGATCTCTTATGGCGGCTCTTATGATGGCTCCACTGTGCTCACCTCCCCCTATGTCCATAACCTTGGTGTCACCTAAGATCAAACCCTCTCCTCTGACCAACATATCAAACACATCTCCAAAACAGCCTTCCTCCATCTCAGAAACATCACACACATCTGCCCATCCCTCTCCTTTTCAGCTGCAGAGACTCTCATTCAGGCATTCATCACTACTGCAACAGTATCCTCTATGGTTCATCATCCAAAAGAAACAAAAACATATCCAGAATTCTGCTGCTCGTCTTCACCTCAAATTCCTCATTGCCACCTATAAAGCCCTCCACAACCTGGCTCCCAAAGACCTGTCTGAGCTCCTTCACTGGCAGACTCCCTCCCACACTCTGAGGTGTGCTGATGCCAACCTCCTGAAAACTCTGTGTGTCTGTCTGTTCCACGTTTTTCTCCTCACTGACTTGGTCAATCCATGTGAAATTTGGCACAGTGGTAGAGGGTCATGGGAGGATGCCAATGAAGCAATATTACATCACTTGGCCAAAGGGGGGCGCTATAGCAACCGATTGAAATGTCAAACTTTGAATGGGCATATCTCATGCCCCGTACGTCGTAGAGACATGAAACTTTGCACAGAGATGCCTCTCCTCATGAGGAACACATTTGCCTCAAGAACCCATAACTTCCGCTTATATAGATTTTCCGCCATTTTGAATTTTTTGAAAAACACTTCAAATGGATCTCTTCCTAGGAAGTTTGAGCGATCTGCATGAAACTGGGTGAACATAATCTAGGGAGCAATATCTAAAGTTCCCTCTTGGCAAAAGTTGGAAAACTTCCTAAAACTGAGCTTCTATAAGGCAATGAATATTGTGGAGGGCGTGGCTCATCACATAAAGGTGTAGAACATCTCAAGGGTTTCACCCATCACCACGCAACTTTGTAGGCATATGACCACACATAATCTGAGGGGACCCCTCCATTATTGACCCCATCAAACAAAATGGGGGCGCTAGAGAGCTCATTTCTTATCTAGGCCTAACCGCCATATGGATTTTTACTAAACTTGGTAGATATGTAGAACAGGACGCCTCAAGGTGACTGGAGAAATTTAACTCTAATTGGCAACTGGGTGGCGCTATAACAACAGAAAAATGCTTCAAAATGGCTAAAATGTGACGGATCGCTGTGGCTCCCCCTGTGGACCAATGTTGTTTTTTAAGTCATGGTATGGTATGCTGTACTCAATGGGTATAGACTATTTATTATTATTATTAATGAACAATCTGAAACAAGGCAGCACAATGCTCAGTGATGGCACCTAATTAACCTGCTTCTCTGAAAGATATAATACTCAATTCAATTTTCCTTATCAACCAGCTTGTTTGTGCAACCACTGCCCACAGTAAAGCTCTCCTCTGACAGTGACGTCCCAAAACAAGTTTTATAATCTCAGGTTCCTTCTTTACTTGTTTGCTAAATGTGGCTGTGTTGTGAGCACCAGAAGAAAGACTTTGGTAAAATGATGAAGACTGTCCTTCTCGCCAGAAGTCCCATATGGTCGCCTCTTCTGTGTCTCCTCAACTGAATTACATTGACAAATGCTTTTTGAGCAGATACGGTGAAAAAAAAAAAAACAGGTGGTGGCCAGACACAAATCATTTTTCAAAATGAGCCGCAGAGTTAACTCAAGACTCATCTATTTTAAAATCTTAATAATATAAAATCACAGCTGACGCATTTTTTTTTTTTTTTGTCAATTTAAGATATCCTGCACTTTACTGCGTATTCTACTTCATCGCACCAAACGCAGCCAGCTATAAGAAGTGACATGTACACAGCGTCCCTGTAACCGACTATGTGAGACAGAACTTCACACAGAACATCTACAGAGAGAAGTAGAGGCTTTTTTTAAGAGCAATTAGTGTGAAGGAGGTGATGTGTTTGCAGCCTGCAAGAGAGGAGGGGAAGTGAGTGCAGCTCTGACTGTGGAGGGAGATGGGAGCTGGAGAACACAGGCTCGAGAGACAAAGAGGAAAGGCAACTTCACATGTCCCATACGTCCTTTCTCTGCTCCTCCCAAATTCAATCACCAATGATTGGAATACCGCCATACAACCCTCCATCATCAGCTCATCAGAGCTCAATCAATCTCAACCTCACTGACTTGAGCTGGCGCTACAAGCATTATCTCCACAGGAGGACTTGTCAGATTATAGCGAGTGGAGGTAGCTGGCAGACACTAATTTACATATCTGTCCAAAGGCAATACATGAATATTCTTTCATTCATTCATTCATTCATTTTCTGTAACCGCTTATCTGCTGGAGCCTATCCCAGCTGACATTGGGTGAGAGGCAGGGTTCACCCTGGACAGGTCACCAGACAGGGTGACACATAGAGACAGACAACCATTCACGCTCACATTCACACCTACGGACAACCTGCATCTTTGGACTGAGAACCTCGAGAAAAGCCACGCTAACACAGGGAGAACATGCAAACTCGGCACAGTCCATCCACCGCATCCCCATCCTGGATTCAAACCAGGAAACCACTCCCGAACCCCCAAGTCCAGTATGCGCTAACTACAGCGAAGAGCAGATAAAGTCTGACACAAAAACCAATCAGCAGCCAAGACTGCTTCACCAACAACACAAGCGCAACTTTTCCCCCCACTGCGTCCTACCTGCGTGACTTTCTCTGTGACGTGGTGCGTCCGGTCAATGAGTTTGCAGGGAGCTATGATGTCCATCTCCCCGCTGGGCAAGGCGATGAGTGGGTCAGGTTTGAAATCCACAAAGTTGAGGGTGATCTGAGGAATTTTGGAAATGGTGCGGTACCGCATGAGGTCGGAGTCCGACGTGGAGTTCAATATGTTGGACTTACTGTTTACTGCACCTGCAGACACACACAGACAGTAACGTAAAAATCAAAGTGGATAATGGACCCTTTTACTGTTAGTAAACTGTGTGACGATTTTTGTTGGGCGGGGCTTAGCTGGAGGCAAAAATACCTCCACAGACATGAGCTAACAGTAGCTAACAAAATCTGTTAGCTTGTTTTAGACACTCATTCAGAGTGCTGGAGCACACTCTGGCACAAACTGGTTTTGAGCCATGACTCCTTACTACACTCCTGTGTAGCCTACAGCCCTGTGGGGGAGAGGCAGGTTTAGCCTCCAGCTAATAAAATGATGTCACTGTGATGTCAGCCCTAAAAGGGCACACAGAAAAGAATGTCTGTTTTTTTTTCCACCTCCTCTGTCTTACCCGTGCTGCTGCTGCCAGGCCGGACACTCGCTCTGCGGTTCTTTCGGTCCCAGTCGGGCCTCATGGCCTCGATCTCGTCTACGGAGGATGCGCGACGCATGCTGTGGAAGCTCTCCCGCGAGCGGCTGTGCGACAAGGAGCAGTTGGAGCCCGAGGCGTCCGGGTTGAGGCTGAGGCGGTGGTGAGGCGCTACGCAAGGTGACGACTGGGTGAGGGGACCTGCCAGGTGGGATCTGTGGGGAGGCGGAGGAGGAGGAGGAGGGGGTACAGAAGGGTCAGGGCCCAGTAAGGTGCGCTGGTCCTCTTGGCGGTCTTCTGGCCAACTCTGTAGCGCTGACCTAGGGAACAGAAGGGGACATAATGGGTGTTAACAGCATGTTACAGATTTGGAAGAGTCTGTCTGGAACTATACTTGACAAGTTTGTGTCCTTACGAAAAACAGAATGCTGTTGTTTTTAGCCAGCAGTGACCTTTGACCTCATCGTAGGAGGAAAATTAGTGATAGCCAAATGAAGCTTCGTGAAGCATTTTCTTCATTTTCTGAGCCCACTAGATGGCGCTCATGGTTTAAAGAGAGAAGCTCAAAGAATGGCAATTCAATGTGCTTTCGACCTTTTCTTGAACAAAAAGTGCCATCTAGTGGGCTCATAAAATAAAGACAACGCTTCATGAAGCTTCATTTGGCCATCACTAAGGAAAATGGACAGGTAGAATTGCTTACAGGAAGTATTCAAGACTAGTTTGCTGCAAGAAGCTTTGCCCGTAAAAAGAAATTAAATGGAGGCGCAATAAAGTAAACAATCCACGTATTATGTACTTACACTTACAGTGAAGATTTTGTGGAATACGTTGGCGTATTCTCATTTTATAGGATTTCATTTGCACTATATTCACGGCAAAAGTCCAATTTAGAAGTTAATGAGCCTAACTAAGTCTCTTGACAAAAACATTCTGAACCAAAGCCAGAGAAAATTCATCAGACTTAAGAACAGCAGAATATTTTGGGGAAAAAATCCCCTAGAAGTACAGGACTTGCTCCGCACAGACCCTTAGCGAGACATGTTCCACATAACCAGTAAAATCTCTACATCCCAAACATGTCCTTATAGCAATTCATGGCCCACCTGCTTCCACTGATCTGCTCCTGGTGGTTTAGTGGTAAAGGGGGCAGAGGCAGAAACTCCCCCAGGCCGAGGGACTCTTGACTGTGGTGCTCTGGGTGCAGCGGCAGGGGAGTAGCGGTGGGAATGCGACCGGCCTCTGCGTCGTTCAGAGACACTTTGCTGTTGGACAAGGAGTGCAGCAGGGGAAGACGCAGCTTGAAGCCTCGTGGACGACCTGGAGGAGAGAAGATGGAGGAAGAGACTCATTGCCTGCACAGTGACAGGTGGTCCAATCCTAAACTGTGGCAGGGAAGAGAAACAGAGTAGCAAACCAAAAGGAAAGTGTGATTCAATTTATGGGAGAATATTCTTGGTAGTGGAGGTCACGCTAGGAGAGGCGGAGATTTGAACAGGATGAGTCTAACAGACATTCAAAATACAGGCTCAAAACAATCCACAGGAATTAAGGACAGCACCATTGATTAGATTTCGGTTTTATCCACGAAGTTAAAAAAAAACAAGAAATCTGGTTTAGAGACAGACTTGATTCCAAATATTATCACTGTCCTACTTCAGGAGCTGTTCCCCAGGGTCATCCCTCTGGAACATTCAGTGAACGCTCATATCAATAAAAAAAAAAATAATTTTTGTCAAACCTGATCCAACACAGATAGCCAGGATATTCATGGGAGTAATATCACGACCACCTGGTCGTTGTGCAGGCTCCAGACGAATTCAAGGGCTGGTTGGCATTTCTCACTGACTGAACATATTAAGTCCACTTCAGTTATTGAAAAGGAAAGGTGAATGAACAGGAAGGCATGTTGGACAAGGATTTTAATCACTGCGTCCATAGATATAGAATGAGAGTAGAACGGACCTCCTCATTTGAATTGACAGGATGATTGTTAGAACAGTGGCCATTTCTATGTGTACTGCTGACACTGCAGAAAACTAGGACTAGTGGGATAACTTGTGTATAACCTGCAGTTTAAACCGACTTACAGCAAGTTGCGAATTCACTGAGGTGAGGTTCACAACCAAATGAGCAGTGGAGTAGTACAAACTAACAAAACTAACGCCAATTGTGGGTAAATTTTCTGTTTGCCATGTAAATATTGGAAGGCGACGCACAACATTGACGGATAAATGTTTATGCCAACACATTCATGTCATAAAAAAGATACGCTAAGAGTATCTACTACGTTTTGGCATTATTTATGGGTGCACTGCGCTGTAGTGATGGCCAAATGAAGCCTCATGAAACATTTTCTCTATTTTATTTTCTGAGCCCACTAGATGGCGTTTTTTTTTTTTTTTTTTTTTTTTTTTAGATTATTATTTGGGGCTTTTGCCTTTAATGGACAGGACAGTGTGAAATAGAGAGAGAGACAGAGAGAGTGTGGGGGGGGGGGGGGCGCGACATGCAGCAAAGGGTCGCAAGCCGGAGCCGAACTCGCGACCGCTGCAGCGAGGCATCACCTCTACACATGGGACGTCAGCACTATCCACTATGCTACCAACGCCCCTAGAGGGCGCTTTTTGTTCAACAAAAGGTTGAAAGTTTCACTGAATTGCCATTTTTGAGCCTCTCTCTCTAAACCATGAGCGCCATCGAGCGGGATCAGAAGATAAAGAAAATTCTTCATGAGGCTTCATTTGGCCATCATGAAATAAATAGTCGACAGCAGCACATTAGCTTCACTCCGTCCATTCTTACCTTTCATAATTCTTAATAAAGTCCTATACGTACACGCTGCATCACTGTTTACCAGAGGGAACTTTCTGACATGCTGAGGCTGCGATTATGAGTTGTTCCATATATTGAAATAATTTTGGTTCAAAACTTGCTCTGGCGTCTTCTCCAAGTTTCTATTCAACATCATACCTTTTTTTTCTCATAAACAACTGCATATGTGATACAAAAAGGCGATTTATTATATTGACTAGTAAAAAACATGCTTGGACGGTGGATTTTTTCATCTACTAGTTCCTGTGGTCGGTGAGTCAAAAAGTTAATTTAGGGCACGGAGTACAAAGCATGGAGACGCGTCTTTTTTACAGTCTTCATTGCCTAGCTGCTAGAGAGGAATTGAGGATTTAATTGCTTTAAATTCCTCTTATTAAAGGGAAATTTCGGTTTATTTCAACCTGTCTCCTATCGTCCTAAATTTGTTTCAAGTGACTAGTGACATAAAAATAATAGTTAGCATGTTAGCCGTTAGCCTAGATACAGCCGGGGCGCATAGTAGCGTCAGACCTGTTAAAACGTAAGTGAACAGGCAACCTTCAAGTGCAAAGTTAGTCCACTAAACAAGCTTTTTTTCCACAAAGACCGCCTCATATCGTTAGGATAAATGTCAGAGAACATATAGAAAACGACATGTAAACGTGTTGTCTTACCTTACTGGTGTGCTGCCATGTTTGTTTACCATTTAGCTCTGCTTTCCAAAGCGGGGCCGATAGGGGACAGGTTGAAATAAACCGAAATTTCCCTTTAAGGGAGTCATCACCCGGAAATCACATTTTTCCTTGTTAATACGTGTATACTGGAGTTGGACCTCAGTTGAAACTTGCCTGAAATTGTAGAGGATGAAAGTGGCTCCGTTTTTTTGTTTGGCCTATTTGTTCAAACCACAAGGGTGCGCACTCAAACAAGTGAGATTTTGGGTGTGCTCTTACGGTTACGTAACAATAGGAGGCTATTTGCCTAAGCCGACCTCTCTACCACCACCCCCCACCCACCGCCTGAATCAGCCTGCACCTGCCGCCATTACCGACAAGGTGTGTAAAATGTAAAATGTGTAAAATAAAAATGCTCCCAATTTAATTGCTCCGTTGTTGGTTGCCACAATGAATACAAAAGTATTTTCAGCATCCCAGCATCGGCGGACAAAGCAACAAAGGCTCGCCGCTTTGTGTAAGAGTTAACGGTATGTTTTACTGTGTACTTGACCCTGAAATGACGGCAGACAGCAGCTAACTGCTAATTGGGCTAACACTAGATGCTAACACCCAGGTTCTCCGGCAGGTTCCGACTCTGGTTCAAACATAAAAGAGCGAATTCCATAAACAGCTGCCCGGTCAGGTTGTTCAATTGGTTGTTGTTATTTTGGAGTCGGCCAACTCGTGGATGTATTGGGCCAGCCCCTATTCCGGCTCTGTCCTTCCTGCAGCCAATCAGCGCGCGCCTCATTATCATTATTACAATGAGCATCCGGACCAGTCAAAATCTCGCATGTACTCTCGTGAGAGAAAGTCGCGGTATGGCAGAGGGGCAAAACAAGCTCAATGTTTGATTTTTTTTTTTTTGGCAAATTAATTTTAAAAAAATAATTTTAAGACAATTAAAGAGAGACAGGATATGTTAAACAGCAGGTGATGACTCCTTTAAGTCATTAAATCCTATTATTTGGTATCTCTACTAGTGAGTGTGACACAATGTACAGCCTCACTGACTCCTGTTGTCACCATGACAACGAACAACAATCATCGTTTTCCTTCACACTAATCAAATGACCACGACAAACAGTTCAATGTCTGTTCTGCTCTCACTCTAATCTGAACCAGTCGAAATTGTAATTTTCCAAAGTGGTGTGTCAATCAACAGGAGGACGTTCTTGAGCTTTCTGTACAGTCTGTGCACATAATGTACTCTGCTACCTCCACTGTTGTGGGTGAGTGTGCTAAAAGATCACATTCTGTATCTTAACAGAAGAGAAGCACTATTATATTACTGATGGTTTTCTGAGCTTTTTTATTTAAACTAAAAACATTCAAAGTAATTATAGCCCAACAGTGCGGGATAATAAACAAGAATGAAGAAGAACCTGGAGGCAGAGAGAGGAGGGATACTTGCTGACAGAGTGTCTCAAACCTGACTTGATTAGCACAGAGCAGTAAACAAACAAAGCAAACGAGCTGAGTCAGTAGCTACCAGTGACGAGCCAGGTGGGCAGGCGGTGGTTGAGCTCCTGTTTGCGGTCTCGGAGTGCTTCCTCTGACATGACCTCGAAGTTGAGGATGAACATGATCACCACGCCATCTTCGTTCTTCACTGGCACCACGTCCACCATGCACAGGAAGCACTGACCTGCGTGGGAAGAGAGACAGATAAAGCTCAGTCGGACTGATCGTACAGCACAGGTGTAGACTGCAGCAGAAATGCTTCTTCGCACGCAACACAAACTTTCAATCATTGTTTTAATGCCTGTAAAATTCACACAATAAATCAGTGTGCAGAGACGCTGTCACAGATGCACGTCACAGCGTGCATGAGCATATACGCGCCAATTTCACCGGCCCGCTTTCACACACACTTTGTCATTCTCTCTCCTCATTAAATGTGCATCTGCATTTAATCAGTGCACACACTCTCCTCCATATGAGGCCGCGCACGTTTGCTAATCTGCCACACGAGGGCTAAAACAGCTAAGTAAGCGTGAAATTAGACTTCATATGACGGTAAGTGGCTGGGAGGTTTCTGCCAGGTCTACGGGCCTGGATACACTGTGCAGAGCAGCAGGACTGGAGGTCAGAATAAGATGCTAGTTTGGTTGGGAACATTCAGAACATCAAAATACAAACACACACATTAAGACATGAACGGCATTGTTGTCTTATTTTAAAGTACACAGCAGGAGGTATAATGGATGCTAAAATCTGCAGCAAACAAACACAAGGCCTTGCAATGTTTTCAAAATTATCTCTGAAGCATACTGCAGCCATGTTGTCATTTTAAACATCATTTAAATCCAATTTAATCTGTCCGTCTACACCATACAACCCCTCGTCCTGTTCGTCCCGCTCACACTGTGCATCAGCTTTTTTCAGAACTTAAGAAAGCTATTTAGTTTGTTGCCATAATCCTCGAGTCAATATTTGTTTCCTCCAAACATGGACACCTTGACCACTGCCTGAAGCAGCCTTTAGATCTTTAATAGTTCCTTTAAATATCTCAGTGTACCTGGCTCTGATTTGTCCCGCGTCTTACCTGGACAGTGATGGTCAGTGACCGGCTCTAAAAATGGCAGCCACAGCGGTTTTGGCAAAGTGGAGCATTTACATCCAACCCGGTGTGTTGTACAACCCGACGTACGGTGTGCCTACTGCACGCCTGCCTCGCTCATCATTCATCTCACATCATCACTGGAGAGTGGGCCGAAATCCGATTGGACAAGAGCATAATCCCAACACAGGAGGGGAAAAATGTGAAACACAGGGAATACTGAAGGATTACACCATCTGGCCATATCTCGCAGAGTGTGTGTGTGTATATGTGTGTGTGTGTCCATGCATGGTGATGTGCACATGTGTAGGTAGATGCCTGGTCTCATGTTCATTCATAAGCTATTGGGTCAGGTCCATTCATGCCTGTTTTCATTAACAGCTGTGACACAGCATTTGCAGCCTTTTTAATCACTGGAGGTGTTGCTGCACGCCTAAAGCTGCTTTGCACAGCTCTGCGGCCACCTGCCCCGACGGGGAAACTCTGGATCATGGTGTTTCAAATGTTTTTGGCTGTTTGTAAGACGAGATTTTGTCACAAAGAGGAGTGCGAGTGACAGAACGTCAATACCTCAAATATTCACTCCGCCAATAAGTGGGTTGAATTTGGTGTCGTCCCCACCATCAGTGTTGAAAAATAAATCATATTAATGCATATTTTAGAGGATGTTTGTGCTGAAGGACAAGTCAAACCAACAGCAGACATGTTTTAGGGAACGTTTTATCACCTTGTTCCATGTACATAAGTAAATAACTTGAGATAATAAATGAAATGTCTCCTATCAGGTTGTCAAACAGATTATATTGGACTGATTGATTACTCCATTGATTCTAATTACTGCCACAGGAACTGTAATCAGAGACAGATTTACAGCACTCGTCCTCCCTCTGGAGGGCTTTCGCTCGGTGGATCATATTCATGGAACTTGTGTTCATGTATTCATGAGAGACGATGCCTCAGAAACACGCTGGTGTTATCACAGAGCGTCAGTCAGTCAACCAGCGAGCCAAAACCAAACTGTAAAACAGTGAGCTGTGAGTACGTGTTTCTGTTAAGACACAGGACACAGCGATGTGTGTTTTTGTGGATGACAGATGTGATTTGTACAAACACACACATGTGCATGCGCGCGCACACACACACACACAGACACACACACACACACACACACACACACACACAGTACAATGTAGGATTAAATGTCAACAAAAGAGGATTTAACTTCAGTTTATTGTTTTAAGTCTGATACATAATAAGAAAGTATTTATTGTGAAATCTTCGAATAAATCTGGAACACTCACTCACTTGTGCTCCACTTCTATGTGTGTGTGTTACATAATGTGTGTAACATAATCATGTACGTAAGCATACATCAATGTATGAGTGCGCTGTACAGTTTGTACAACTGTACTGTGGGTCTTTGTGCACACATGCACACGTGAGTGAGTTAATCTGTATGTGTGTATGTGTGTGTCCCGAATTGGTGAAGTGAAAACCAAGGATTAGTCCGACATATTTTAGACGCATCAGAGCCATTTGTTGCTGACCATCACACAGTCTGTGTCTACTGTAAAAGATTTCCTCCGAGAGCATCTGAAACGCATCGAGCTGTGAGGTTAACAGGCCAAATGACATTTCATCTAAATGCTCCGCCTGGATGTTTTCCAATTCAGCATGTACCAGCTGATAATCTGACTCAGCGATGCTGATTTACGAAGCTCGGGGGAGATTATCACAATGCACTAAAACACATCCAAAAAAAGCACAGAGAGCAAACTGCTCATGGCCGACCAGGGACGGTCCGGTGATCATACAACACTGTGTTCAACTCAAAAGCCAAACAGACCACCAAACTTTCAGTGTAAAGGACTACTCCCATTTTCGGGGGGAATCTGACCATTATGTCATGAGAAACAGCTGGCACCAGATCCCTGACAGCTCTCTCTGGTGTGGCTGCTAACACTTTAGCGTACAGCATGTCACCACTGAAGTGAGCAGAGTTAGATTTTGGCCTCCTTGAGAAAGATGAAATCCATCATGGCCGCATAACCTGTGCTCACACAATCCTCAAAAGCACGCGTGGATTAAGAAACAACTGAATTACAGCTGACCTTTACAAGGTATGGTCTTTACACCACTCAGTCAGTTCAAGTGGATTTCCTGAGGCTCTTCACAGACGACTGAAGTGGTGAAACTGAAATTAGAAATCTAGCAAGCAAGGAGGGAAGGACGGATGAAAGAAAAAAGTTGAGTGAGAGGATGAAGAAAGGAGAAAGGCAAAGACAGAGAGCGTGTCCTGAAAACATTAATGGTAAATGGATGCACTTGTATATCACCTTTCTAGCCATCTGACCACTCAAAGTACTTTTTCACTTGTCACATTCACCGATTCACACACTGGCGGCCAAGACTGCCATACATGGTGCCACCTGCTGCTCAGCAACCATTCACACACACTCACACACCAATTTAGGGTCAGTATCGTGCCCAAGGACGCTTTGATCATGCAGACTGGAGGAGCCAGGGATCAAACTGCCAATCTAATGATTAGAGGACGACCTGCTCTACCTTCTAAACCACAGCCATCCCGCACATGCAGGGACACTGTTGGTTTAACAGGGACAAAGTGGGAACGATCTTTCATGTAGTGATGGCCAAATGAAGCCTCATGAAGCATTTCCTTTTTGTTCAACAAAAGGTTGAAAGCACACTGAATTGCCATTCTTTGAGCCTCTCTCTTTGAACCACGAGCGCCATCTAGTGGGCTCAGAAAATAAAGAAAATGCTTCATGAAGCTTCATTTGGCCATCACTACTTTCTTGCAGTAAAGCAGAGACAAGCGAGGAGTGGAGAACAGGAAACAGAGGTCTGGCTGTATGGAATTCAATTCACTATAATCAAACAAAACTTCTCAAATATCGAGAACAAAAATAAGAATTTAAGAGAGAATTGAACTAAAATAAATGCACCCTGAAAGTAAAACATTTCACATGCAAATAAATTATTTGTGTAACCATGGAAACACTTGATCTTTTACACCTTTTTATAATATGTCGTTGTGTTTAAAATTTCCTCTGCTTCTTTCTCACTGACCAGACTTTTGCCCTCACTGTCAGCTTTACGGATACGCTGCCAGCTCTCCTTTGCACATTCGCACATTTGATTGCAGAACTGTGTATTTACAAGAACTGTTACAAAAACTGTCTCTTATGAATCTATGTTGACTAGAATGACTGATTGTGCTCAAGGTCCAATGTGGGGAGATATCTGGAATTGTTTTTAAATGGGCTGGGGGCCTGGAAGTGTGATTTTTGTTTTGTCTTGCCCTGCCAACTTTTTGTTTTGTATTATTTTTACTGTCAATTTTAATGTGTTTATTTATTCAAATTTAATTGTATTATTTTGACTGTTTTTTGGTGGATTGAGGTTGCTGCTGTACCCCTCTTGTACGGATCCCTATTACCCTGTTTGTATTATTTTTGTTAGTCGAGACTGAATGTCTCATTTGACATCTAGAACCGTTGTGTACCACCCTAATGAAAAAAAAAATAAAAATTTGAATTTAAAAACAAGAACAAAAGCCTGTCATAAAAACCAAGCAGCTAATAAACATTTGAGCTGAGGCCACAAGATGTTTACAAAAAAAAGCTACCAAAGAAGCTTAGAAGTAAGTTTTATTTCTATTTATTTATTGTTTACATACTTTAGAAAGTTATTTTTCCACGGAAGAATATAGGCCCCAAAATATGCACAATTTTCTATTGTTTAACTATCATCATAAAAACTACAGTGCCCAACTGTTTTAAGAAATTACCAGGGGCTTTTTTGTTAAATAAAAATATTTATTATTGACTTGTTTTTAAAGCTTTACAGAGCTGAGAGCCACAGGCAGCCTGAGGGAAGGTGGAAAGTATTAAGACATCTTTTGGTCGACAGTAAGAAAAAAACTGTTTTTTTTCTTTCCATGAAAATCCAATTGTGTTTCCTGAACTCCCGTTGTGTCCTCTCCAACATTGTTTTTCTCTGATTCATTGTGCACTCTGATTTGTTCCTGTGTTTTGTCCAGAGTTGTGCTTTGCACCCAAGGCTACTGTATTTCTCCTGCAATTGAATGAACAAAAAGAAAAAAAAACACTCAGGACACAAAACAACTTTCTCCGTGTTTGGGTCACATCTTCCAGAGAATAAATAAATTCATTCAGGAATCATAACACAACACACTGTAATAACCACAGGATATATTATACAAAAGACACATGCTTTAAACTTTACAGTCCAGTCATCAGTCAGTCAAACCCTAAAATAAGATTACTGGTCAAGAAACGTGACGAAATGAAGATATAACAAAGACAGACTGATGACATGGTGAAGTAGCATGGGATCATGGAAGTTGTTGTCTTCACAGACAAGGAAAATGTGATAAAGTTTTTTTAGTTGCATTTATTCTCGTTATTGCTAGTTAAACTTTACTGATGTTGCAGGAATCCAGCAGTGCCGCTGTTTAGGGTTGTTCTGTCCTCCAAAACTGAGCACTTGTTGCACTGAACGACACGCAGGGCACTCAGCACCAGGCGCGTGAATCACCAGTTTCACCACGATGCAATATTTGCAGATATTACAAAGTCTGCCACGATACGATTTTGATTCGATGTGATTTAGGAGCCTTTGATCGATAGGAGATGATATCACCTGCCCAACTAACACAGTCAGTTACAGAAGAAGCTGCCACACCTTACTTTTTTGCTTTGGGCCATAAAATAACACTTTCAATTGATTCCACTAACACATATAAAACAGTTCATGGGACAAATTAACCTTCAGGACTTTCTGTCAGAGAGACCTTTGTGAAAGAGATGTTTTCTTTTTAACCCAAACCATCATCTCTTTCATAAAACTTCAGGTCTATCTGGGTTAAAGTCCTGAAGGCAAACTTCTCCAAATAGCCATGAAATATGGATCAATAAGAAGACAATTGAACAAAAGTATTCAGCTCAGTAATAACTGTCAAGGTTCAGAGACAAAATGATTGTTTTTTGCTAGTCACCCATCATTAGCTTTAGCATGTTTACACTGCAAAAATTAGCCTAGCAGCTTGTGGACTTTTCCCTCTACTTATAACTTAACAGATTACATGTAACGTCATTATTTTTCTTACTCATCACTGGATAAAGTCACTGCATCACCTCACATTGAAGCTCTGTTGAATTTCAGTTTGCACGCATGTTTTTCCAGCAGAACAATGTTAAAACAGAGCAGCTAATGTTGCTGTAGTGAGAAGTTAGCGGAGTGAGATGCCCATCCAGACAGGTACATCATGTTTTTTCTTGTACTGGCATTGTCTACATACGGCTAGTGATGGCCGAATGAAGCCCCATGAAGCATTTTCTTTATTTTCTGAGCCTACTAGATGGCGCTTTTTGTTCAACAAAAGGTTGAAAGCACACTGAATTGCATTCTTTGAGCCTCTCTCTTTAAACCATGAGCGCCATCTAGTGGGCTCAGAAAATAAAGAAAATTCTTCATGAGGCTTCATTTGGCCATCACTACATGGGTCCATGTCATTGGTCCGACAGTCCATTGGTCCGATATCCCATTAGTCCAACTGTCCGCGGTGCTGAACGGCTCCCGGCGGGCGTATTTCTGCCTTGACGGTGCACTGCGACTGGCTCTGGGTCAGCTGGGAAAGGCTTGAGGCGAAGCAGGCTCACAGCTTATGTGTTTGTCACTTTCTTTTTCATTTTAACCCACACCATGATCTTTTCCTGACCCTAACCAAGTGGTTTTTGTGCCTAAACCTAACCAGACCTTAACCACAGGGCATCATGATGATTTCGGAACAGACTTTGGAACAATGGGTTTAATATGGTCAGAACAATGGGCTGTCGGACCAATGGGCAGTTCCCCACTACATACGGCATGTGCTGTCTGTTGAACTGTATTTTCTCCAAAATCCAAAATATTTCCACACTGCTGCCCGGGTAAATAACCTTATCCTCATCGTCTTTCTCTTGGCTGCTCCCTATTTGCCTGTTGCTGATTGACAGTGACACGGACTTTCACAATAAGAGCGTATCCCAAACATGACGATATGGGTTGATGCTTTAACTTTTGACACAACTGACCCTCAAATTCTGCTGCAGAGACTGGAACATTTAATTGGCCTAAAATGTTCTGCACTAAGCTGGTTTAAATCTTATTTATCTGATCGTTTTCAGCTTGTTAATGTTCACGATGAATCATCCTTACGTACTAAAGTTTGTTTTGGAGCTCCACAAGGTTCTGTGCTCGGACCAATCCTAAGGGTCCTAAGGACAGAGGGATGTTGTATGCTGTAAAGCCCTGTGAGGCAAATTGTGATTTGTGATACTGGGCTTTATTAATAAAATTGACTGATTGACTTTGCATCGATGACATTGGATCATTGATCATTTAATCGATATATCGATCCAGATCGATGGATCATTACAGCCCCACTTAGCACTTAAAACCTCATTAGCCAATAGGAATGCATGCAGCAAACGTCAAACCAGGGATAACGAAGCAGAGACAATCATTAACAGACACGTTATAAAATGAAACAGTTTACATGGTTACACAAACAGTTTGACTCTTAAGATGACACCTTTTCACTTCAGTGAGTGTTATCCTCCAAAATTGTTATTTTTGTTTGATATTTGAGAAGTTTTGTTTGGTTTTATTGGCACAAAACTAACTCCATGTGGCCATTCCTAATCAACTTGAAGTCAGACCACATACAGCTCTTAAGCATTCTTCCAATAAGAAAACTTCCAAGAAGGTCAGAGAGGTCCTATCTTCTCTTTTAAAGCTTTTCAACCCGAGACAGATAATCAGGTGAACCAACAGCTCTCTTCCACTCTGTCTTCCCTCTCTGCCACAGGGCATCCTGCAGTGTGCTGGATTAGATATTAGTACCATAACCTCTGCTGTAGAGCAAGTGGATTAAAGGAAAGAAAGATTAAAGTCTGATCAACCAGCTCCTCACCTCAGCACTGAGGTGAAAGGATCGGAGAGGTGTTCTGAAAGAGTCAGAGATAAAACATAAAACAGCTCTAATCCTTAAATTAAATATGATATCAGGCGTTTTCAGTCAGTTTTATATTTGACATAAACAGGAGTAGAGTGCGTCATTAGGGTTAGATGGGTCCAGGTGTGAATGGGTGTTCAGTTGCCTAAGGAGGCATCCCAAGACTGCATTGTAGGTGGGTGATAAGTGGTGTCGTAGGCAACCTCCTCTGTTTAATGATGGTCGTTCTAGTTTGACGCAGATGGCTTCTTTCATGCCTCTTTATGCCATCTGTCTTCTCTGGCCAATGTGAACATTGCTCTACTCAGGAATGTCCCTTCTCCTTAGGATGTAAATGGACAGCAGAGACTTGACCTGACGAGGTTGCTCTCCTGTCCTGTGCCATGCAGTCTCAGTATGTTCCACTCCAGAGCGGCTGCTGAGTCAAGTGTGACACCAAGCACTGTCACTCCTTCGAGGACAGCAATGTTTACGCTGGCCAGAGAAGACAGATGGTTTGAAAGAGGCGTGAAAGAGGCCATCTACATCAAACTAGAACGACCATCGTTAAACAGACGACTGAACACCCATGCACACCTGGACCCATCTAACCCTAATGGCGCACAAGATGGCCGGGTGGGTCAACGACTCACAGGTTACCTTAATGACTCTGAAACTCAGAGCTCACATGTGACCTCAACCGCTGTGTAAGGCTTCACACCCACAAAGAGTTTAAAGGTTGGGAACTCCGCAGCAGTCCGTTAGAACTCAAGAAGCTTCTTGGATGAGAGGCCAAACGTCTGCAAGAAACTCAAGCAAGTCCAGTTGCCTACGATACAGCACTGATAACATTTTTTATTTGAAGCTGATGAAAGATGTACACTGAAAAACATAGATGGGACAACGCCACCAAGTGGACTGGAGTCACTACACTTTAATACATGGGGTCTCTAAGGGTCTTCTATCCGTTACCTGCCATAAATCAACCCAGAGAGCTCTGCCGATGTTACTTTGCAATTTTTGTAGTTCAACTTTAAAGTTATGACTGCATAGATTGTAGATTCTGACGTATCATTAGTGATGGCCAAATGAAGCTTCATGAAGCATTTTCTTTATTTTCTGAGCCCACTAGATGGCACTTTTTGTTCAAGAAAAGGTTGAAAGATTCACTGAATAGCCTCTCTCTTTAAACCATAAGCACCATCTAGTGGGCTCATAAAATAAAGGAAATGCTTCATGAGGCTTCATTTGGCCATCACTACATATCATACTTCCAACAGTGAAATTACATCACTGTCATTGTTATTTTTATAGTAATGTCCTATTGTAGCTGTCAATGAGCTAGATCTGTTTGCAGCTTAGTTGTTGACATTCTATATATTGGGACACACTAAATCTTTTTCTGGCATACTATATAATATGGTAGTACTGGTACTGGAACACACAGTAAGTCTCATTGTGTTCCACTTGGGAGCAGCTGCTGAGTCAAGTGTGACATCTAATGGTAAAATCTGGTATTTGGTTTAATATCACACTGGTTTGGAAATGCTGACACCTGCCCAACCTACTTTAGAACTCTAGTGTGTATGCATGCACATGTGTGTGTTTTTACAACACCACATGAATCCACAGCTGAACTGTACGACAATCTGCCAGCAAATGTATAATATATCATTTGACCAAGCATCCCACAAACACATGCAACTATTACAAACACCAACGACTTCATCTGGAATTCAGCAGATGTTTACTAGTCTCGCCACCAGACAATCAGAGATCTCCGCCTTCTGATAGTCTGGGGACACTCCTTTCTAAAGTGTGTTCAACACACTGGAGAAAACGGCCGGCAACAAAGCAACGCCTCTTGCATTTTTGAAAAGGACACACCCTCCTGGAAATGTGTGCTCCCCCTTTTCTTGTTCGCAAGGAAACAAACACACAGAGAGCTTGAAAATGGATGCCGAGAGATTTAACTCCATTTTATCAAACGTGTGCTCAGTCCACAAGATTGTGGAAATGAAGGACTTACAACGACTTTGTTTAAAACATTTAACACAGTCGGACTGTGTTTACGAGCACAAGAGTTCAGCGAGCCACCAAAGGACCGCCCTGCGGATTTACTATTGGTTCTGCAACGTAGGGAGTTTTTTTAAACTCTGAAATTGTATCCGCCCATCTAAACACAAAATCAGGGAGAAAGACATCAGTCTTTAGTTAAGCAAAGCGTCTAAAGACTGACTTGTGAGTCTAGATGTTTACAGACCTCGACATGCTTTCCCAGGTTGGATAGTGAGTTCTTGTAGGCAGTGATGAAGTTTGTGCGCGGTACATTTAAAATCCAATACAAATCATTTTTCATCTGAAAAACTTCAAGCATGGACTTGAGGTTTGGCCATGGGTGATCCAGTGGGGGATCTTCTTCTTCATCTTCATCTCCTGCTGCAGCCATATAAACATTGTATAGTCAAATACAACCTGCCGATGACCTCTTCTCTCTACCTGTCTACTGATGAGCTGCCCAATCTGAGTAGCACATGCACAAGGTAGAGGTACAGAATCACCACTTCCATAGACAAACCACACAGAACTGCACGATAATAGTTTGTGGACTTTTGCATTTTAGAAAGAAACAAAAATAATCTGCTGACTTTAAAGCAACGAGTAACAAGAGCCTTCATGAAAATGTAGTGGAGTCAGAAGTACGATAATTGTCTTTCAGATGTAGTGGAGTCAAAGTAATACGTTTCCAAAAGTACAGATACTCAAAAACTGTACTTAAGTAAATGTACTTCATTACTGTCCAACACTGATTTCTGAAAGCACTTAAAAACATCTATCTATCTATCTATCTATCTATCTAAATAGCATGCACACTATTACTGCATCCAAATTACACTGGAAACAGAGTGACAGTCGATGCCAGCACTGTCCCTTACATGAACTTTCAGGAAGTGAGAAGTATCATTGTCCATCACAATATTTCCCATGTACTTTTACTGAATGCTGATGGAAACTATCAACTACTGTCAAAAGATTCAGCATAAGCACCAAAACACTATCTCAGTACTACCTGCAGCACAGGGACCTCTCTGTACAGCTACTCATCCACTCCTCCTGGTGGACAACAGTGGTCCCTACACCCTTAGGATAGGTCACCAGGCAAGACATGTACTGTCACTGGTGCAACAACACACAGGAGAGACATCACATATGTATATATCTGTGTGTGTAAGAAGCTTGTGTTGTACAGTATAACCAGACACAAATTACCTAACAAAGTCGACAACAAATTCAAAAGTCTTTCATTTCTCTGCAAGAATCCCCAGCTCACTGAAAAACACGGCAGCTCTGCAGAGCTCAAAATATTTCCAGCCCTTGTTTGCTTCAAATCTTTGTCAAAGAGAGTCAAATTACACAACACACAGCTGTTGCTACTTGCGAACAGTGTGAATGGATTTGTTTACTCTGCATGAGAGCTGGTACAGTACATATCACATCTGAGAATAATGAGCTCACAGTTACTGTCCATTACAGACAAAGGTGGGGGGGCATGTGTCTGTGGGAGCTTAAGAGATGTAAGAGGATGAGGATGTGAGCTGTGTTTCTTCTTTAGCTGCTCTGCTCTGTATCACACACACACGGTGACAAAGTGACAGAGGGGAATGGAAGAGGTGGAGAGTCTCATTCACACACACTCTCTCCTCCACTCCATCATTCTTTGGCAGATGAAAAAAATGAAAGAAGGAAAAGCGCAGATCTTCATATGTGCAGATCCACTGAGACGGCTTTAAATATTCTACAAGCTGGCTGCAGGCCAACTGGCGAAGCTTGTTATGTTCCTAACCATACTAAGAGCCCGAGAGAGCCTGTTTAAATCTAAAACACTCGGGCCAAGCTGACGACCCCGCCTGCATAATTGCATGAAAGTGTCATTCATTACAAGAAAAATATAACGTACGTAGATGAATCATGCCGGCCTCACACCAAACGACTTTTCAAGCAAGTTCATTGAGACAAATTTCCAGTGTCAGAATAAAATCAGTTTCAGTTGGTGCATGCCGCCAAGATCTTGTTTGATTGGTGTTGGGTGGTCATAAAACTAAGTCTGAGCTGTCATAAGTCAGCCTTTTTACCGTCTTGGCGTTCCAACAAACATGTTGAATATTATTGAACATTTTTAGTCTTTGCTCATGCAAATACTCCAGTTCAATAACTGTTCAGTAAACAGGAAGTAGCAAACTGGATAGATAGTACATGGAGGGGACGCCAGGGAGATGCAAGATCATGATTAAGTCTCGGTTACCTTGTACTCGTGGAGTAAACAAGGGTGTTTAATTCCTATTTGATCTACCAATCAGTAGTGATGGTCAAATGAAGCCTCATTAAGCATTTGCTTTATTTTGTGAGGCCACAAGATGGCGCTCATGGTTTAAAGAGAGAGGCTCAAAGAATGGCAATTCAGTGTGCTTTCAACCTTTTGTTGAACAAAAAGTGCCATCTAGTGGGCTCAGAAAATAAAGAAACAATAAAGCAAATACTTCATGAGGCTTCATTTGGCCATCGCTACCAATCAACACTTATTTTTGTGAGAAATCTTTATTTTTAAATGGTTCACCTCTCATTCCCACGGTCTCCTCCCACTAGAATCGTGCAGATAATCAATGGAAGCTGGTAAGGCGACAAAAAACAAAATGTAATGTTTCTATTTTCATAGATTATACTGTGGCCAAATTGGCATAAATACTGTAAATGTAAGGAATTGTTACAGTAATAAGTCACAGCGAGTTTGGAGTAGTATTCTCCACCAGGAGCAAGATGGGAAATTATCTCAAAAGGAATCTTGTTGCAGTTTTCCATTTGATCTTGCAGATCAAATGGAGATACCCTCCATTGGGTGTATTGGTGTCGAGTGAATGAGTGACTATTCAACTTCCCCAAGAGTTTATTAAGTTTCTAGGCACTCTGTAGTCATTGCACTTTGCTAATACCTCAACACAAATCAGCTCCTACTCCTGCAGTGAGTGGCGTCCTCCTGCCTGCCCCACGCCACTCATTCAGACACCGACTGTCTTCAGTTGTGTACTTCAGCCGTCCTTCTAGACTTACTGTAGTCTACTTGTTGCATTGCTCATTGAGAGTCCTTTGTACTGCTCTGCTGATTAGACAAACTCAGTAAAAGCACGTTGTTAACAATAAGAAACCAACAAGGTTGACTTTTTGTGATTCTTTATCATTCTGTGGCGCCACACAGTATTTCAAGCCACTGCCACCTGGTGGAAATACCAATACACTACAAAGCAGTCAAACTGACCTATAATAGTGCTACACCAGCTGCTATAACATAACGAAAAAACAACTGGTATCAGCTGTATGATGGTCGATGTTGCTCCTAGAACATCTGCAATTGGTATCTGACACAGAAACGCAATCGAGGCATCTCTGCAAAATACGCAGATGGAGACTTGGCCCAGTCACATGTGACACATACTGTTGCCATTTTTCGGTGATATGAGGTGTTTAAAGTGATGAGTTTTAACTGACTGAGGCCAAGAATCAAATCATTCACTTATTCAATTTCACTACTCAGTACAGAGGACTCTATGGTGCGCCAGGTGGCAAAATCAGCAAACAATTTCTTACATTAATCAGTAGTGATGGCCAAATCAAGCTTCATGAAGCATTTTCTTTATTTTCTGAGCCCACTAGATGGCACTCATGGTTTAAAGAGAGAAGCTCAAAGAATGGCAATTCAGTGTGCTTTCAACCTTTTGTTGAACAAAAGGCGCCATCTAGTCGGCTTATAAAATAAAGACAACCCTTCATGAGGCTTCATTTTGGCCATCACTACTAATCAGGTCATTAGGCGTCTAAATGTGCCTGTTTTTCTTTTTTTGCAATGCATCGCTCGTAGCTCTTAGTTCATGAACGATAGCTTTACATTGCATTGTGTGATATTTTGAGTGCTCTTTGTGTTTAATATGTCCCACTAGACATCAAACAAAATGTCAAAATGGAAAACATGCTCTATGGTCAACTATATTGTGGAGGGTGAATGCTACCCAGGATGAAAAGGAAACTGAGTTCCTTGTGCAGAATGTGTACAAGAACAGAGTGGAAGGGTCACCATGAGTGGATGGATACACTGTGCACTGTACATTTCATGAGAATGGGATAAAAAGATTCTTATGTAACATGTTGCTCTGGCCTTTACTCCTACTGCGCACAGCCTGAGACACTGCTGAAAAATACTGGTCGTCGAAGGCAACGGAAATGGTGCTGAATTCCTTACAGCTCAATGGATGCTACTTTTTGCCAACTCCACCTCTGAGCTCAGTGGAAACGAGCATGAAAAAAGGGATTTTACCCTCAGACATGAAAAGTAATGACAACTTGTTTTTGCCTCTTTCTCACAGGGGAATCCCTGCAGCATTGTAAATACTGTCCCATTACCTTCATAACTATCTGAGAGCAACAGCTTGAGGACAGTAAGGGTAGTGATGGCCAAATGAAGCTTCATGAAGCATTTTCTTTATTTTCTGAGCCCACTAGATGGCACTTTTTGTTCAAGAAAAGTTTTAAAGCACACTGAATTGCCATTCTTTGAGCCTCTCTCTTTAAACCATGAGCGCCATCTAGTGGGCTCAGAAAATAATGAGGCTTCATTTGGCCATCACTAAGCAAGGGTGTTCTCACATATAGTCCTTTTTAAATGAACCAAACCCAGTCCTCTTAAAGTGCACCAAAAAGTAGACAGACAGAAAAGGGACTCAGTTCTTCTTGTGTTCACTTGGTGAGCTCGTCTGAAAGAGGATTCAGTTTGGGCCTCAGTCCTCTTTCTGTTCACACTATAGTCTACATAATTTTGTTTTTACTTTGACGCTGCACTGCAGTGTGGTTATGAAGCCCCTCGCTTTCAGATGAACGTAAAATTGGAGGAAGACCTTAGTGTTTCTGTGCTGAGGACTGTTGCCGTTTCATGTATTCTTCATTCCACATCTGGAGACGTGCAGTATCGTCCGTGGACCAAACTACTCTTTGTCCTGCGTTCTTGCAAGCGTTACAGGCCGACGTGGTTTCATCTGTTTTTTTAAGCGCCCCAGTGCAACAGCATGTGATCTAGAGGGCTGAATACAGTGGCAAAGCGCTTTGTGTTCACAAGACACAGGTTAAGCAAACTGCACAGCAAACCAAACTCAGACCACCCTCTGAGTTCTCTTGGACAGTTCTCACATATGTGAGTCACCGCTCTGAGTCTGCTTAGAGGACTGAAAAGGACCAAGTGTGACCCTAAGAGACAGTCAGGTATCACTGTATCCACATCTCAGAAATGCATCTGGCATCCTTACTACCTGTGTATTAATCACCAAGGAAACAAACACAATACACAGTTTAAGTAGAGATCAGCAGATTGTATTCACAGTAGAGCATGTTACAACATAAGTGTCATGTTATCAGAGGAAGAGTCTTAGAGGTTTTAGTGAACTTGTTCTGTACCAAAGTTTTTACCTTACAGACTAATACCTTACTGTCCCTCTGTCCCATGTGCAGCATTTAAACCACTAGGTGGCAGGGCACAACAACTTTTTCACGGTTGATCTTTTAAGGTAATATACAGAAGGCAAATGCAGCTGCACACACACGCTGGCCTGCTGTGAGTATTACCTTCAGAAACAGAGATAAATGCAATCACTCCGGCTATACTACACCACAGCTCCCAGCCTCATACAGGTGTGTTGTTGTGAGAGGGCTCGGCGGGGAGCTGGATGACAGAGTGGAAAAATAAATTGGTGTGTGTGTGTGTGTGTGCTTGAGTGCTCCTGGCATTTGCTTGTGTGTGTGTGAATGTCATACAGACTGTTAATATTGGTGTTACCCCCCCTCCTCCGTCCCTCTGATCTTGGGCACCAGCTGTCCTCTGATAAGTGATGTAACATTACTCCATCTTCCAGCATTGATAACACACACACAGACACACACTCTCAGATGCCATTTGGTTGAACCCTGAACCTCTTTCTGGATCGTTTTGGGATGAGAATCAGTCAAAGGACAAACGACTCCAGACAATAATTCATCAGCCTCCCTAAACCTGTAATAGAGACCAATAGCTGAGCTGCGTGTTTATGTGGCACAGTGCGGGATTGTAACACATCGTCTTGGTGTCGGAGTCTGTTCATATATGCACGTGTGTATGCTATGAACTTGCGTGTATATGCTTGTATGTTTCTGAAACAATGAGTGACTCATTCTGCCGTGCTGGTAGGAAATAAGAAATAAAGCAAGAGGAGCTGTGTGTATGATTGATGCAGCAAAGTTGAAGGGAGCGGGGTGGTTGGGAAGCTGACAAAGCTCTAGCCTGACAAGGGGATCCATTAAACCAGCTGTCCGTCCCAGAGGGCACCCGCCCTGGATAAAGGATGAGGTGTGCCGATGGTGAGTGGGGCCCTGGACTCTGTTTGCTCTGTGGTGTTTATTCTGGCCTGGAAACCTTCAGGTGGATAAATTGGTTGGCAAAACATGTGAATCAAGGGACTCAACAACACTATGTGAGGATGATTCCATATTTTACCTGATGCAGTCAAATTTCCTGCCATTTTAAAACATCTGAAGATAGCGCAATGTGCGTGCTGCTGAGAGGATCAAAATGAATGAGCAGGAATGGAAGATGGGTTTTTCAGTATTTCAATTGCAATCTGATAAGCTGAGCCGAGGCTATGATAAAAGCAATAACTTTTGTGATTGGTAACTGCAATACTACCGCTGAATGTCAAATAGGTATTTGTTCCTGGGAAACACTCAGTGATATAGTAATACCGATAAAGATCAAATGTCTTGCTATTTATTTAATGGTAATATGAATAAAGAGAATGACTGCACATAACCGGAAAATGTCATCTTTAATCTAATATAATTCTCTCTTGATGGAACCCGTCCCTTCCTACCACTTACCATTAGTGCAAAGTTTATCAGAAAGTTTATTTCCAATCAAGAGGACTCTCTTCCTCTGCTTTTATTAAGTCTTCTCCTCCACAGCCTCTTCTACTGACGGGATTGAGAAATGAGATAATGGAGGGGAGATGACTGAACAGATTGAGGTCTTACATTAACACTTGCGCTTGAGCAAAACACCTCAATAACCACAGAGATGAAGAATGAAGGGTAATAAGGCAGTCAAAAGTCCACAGCAGCACTGTACCTCTTTACTTTCTCCAAACACTTGTGACCAGAAATCACCACCTGAACCAAAGGCCTTTCTACTCCACTGGACTGTTTCAGACCACTCCCCATGACGATAGGTAGACGCCTGGAAAAGCGCTGGGGGATAATCTTTAAGACTATGACCACTTGAGCGTTCACTTGGACCTGTTGAACAGCCTGAGCATAGACGCCCTCCTTCTGTCTCTAGGGAGGTTCCTCCTTGTGAAATCCTGTCGGACCAAGGAACTAACTTCAAGGGAGCTTAGAGAGAGATCCAGGACGCTTTTTATGCAGTGGATCGGCAATACCAAGAACAACTCTGGTCATTCCAGATAAACTTCAAGCCTTACCCACCTCTGGTTGACTATTGGCCCTCTAAGTGATGGTCAAGAGTCTAAGGGTGCCCTGTTTGGTTCGGTTCAATCAAACTGAAGTTGGGTTTGCCCCCCTCAGTGCGGTTCGTTTGGGCAGGTGTGAACACAGCAATCACACTCTGTGCCCACCAAAACAACCGGACTGAGACCTTCTTGAAGAGGTGGTCTTGGTTCGGTTGTAACCGGTTTGTTTGTGGTGAGAACGTGACAATGTGCACCTCCTCCTGTACTGCCTTAATATGCACATTCAGCACATCCAATGCATCAAAACATTGTTTTCTAGTTGGAGCCGCGTTTGCCTCGTTTTCAAACTGTATGCTTTGACTAAAATGAACAATGACAGCAATATAGTCCACGATGAGCAGCGCTAAAATCAACCTGCGTAGCTGTCCCTCCATTGTGACATTAGAAAGTGTCACATTTATCTTGCAAGTGTACTCTTCTTCAACGTTTGCTTTACTTTCTGGATTTTTCCCACATGGAAATTCTGACCAATCAAGAGCAGCTTTCTCACACAAGGCATTTGATCTGGTCCGCTTGTAAATGCTGCCGTGAGAACACGAACCAACTCTAGGCAATTATGAAACTTAGCAACAAAAGTAGTCCCTGATTCAGACCAAAGGAGACGACTCTAGGTCTGAGAGCACCCTAACTGTCTCTGAGGACTTCCTGTTGATTATACTGACAGAAGTGGAGGGCATCCTGAACACCAAGCCCCCAGGTAACCTGTCTTCAGATGTGGCTGATCCAGATCCTTTGACACCCAATATGCTTCCTAATGGGGCAGCAGATGCCTCTTTACCACAGGTGATCTAGTCTGCAGGTCTTTTGCTTTCATCCCTATTTTTCTGTTGTTTTTCAGAAACCATATGTCAGTCAAATCAATCATCAATCATCATTACCTGTTACACCTGTTACCTGTGGACAACATCATTAATTTCCTTGTGCTGTAACCCCCCTGCCTGTCATTTTCAATAGAAATTCTGAACTGTAAAATCTGGACTCTGTTTGTCTATAAGCGAGGCTAGTGAATGGGATTTAGGTTACCCAACCAAAAGCAAGTAGTTTTCAGGTGTAGTGAAGGGAATATACAGGTATACGGGGTATACCCACTAGTGATGGCCAAATGAAGCCTCATTATTTTCTGAGCCCACTAGATGGCGCTAATGGTTTAAAGAGAGAGGCTCAAAGAATGGCAATTCAGTGTGCTTTCAACCTTTTGTTGAACAAAAAGCGCCATCTAGTGGGCTCAGAAAATAAAGAAAATGCTTCATGAGGCTTCATTTGGCCATCGCTAATACTCACCTCTTTTCTGATGAGCCAAAGATCCATTGGAATACATAGGACAGTATACTCACTTCCCTCTTGGTAACCTACCCATCTACCTAGTTGCACACCCACCTCACTATGCCACTGTATGGTACCATGTGTATGTTTTACAGCACCTAAGCTGTCTTCTTATTCAGACCCAGAGGGGACAGGTTCAGGTTGTCTTGCTCACAGAAAGGTTGATGAAGTTGATACAAATGCTGACCTGTCAGGTTACATTACAGTTTATATGGCTGCTGTTTCATCTCCCAAATGCCTCTATATAGCATCTAACTGCCTTTCACATTTCATTACCTATATTCTTCAATAAATTTACTCTGAGAACTGAGTATACTCCTCAGAATATCCAATTAACATGTCTTCATTGCCACAGACGAATTACTCAACAGGCCTGCCGGGCACAGGCTCAGGGACCCAAGGGGTCAGGAGGGCCCTGGACCAGAGCCTCTCTTTCTACTGACACAAAATAACCATGAAGAGGTGCAAGAGGAGTGTCTTGCTCCAATGTAGGAGCACAGACTGTATTAAAGATGGACGACTCCTCTTCACTTCCCCCAACGTGGTACATCGAGTTGCCGCCAAGACACTCGCTAACCAATCCCTAGCAGCACCATTGATGGCAAGCACACCAACTGGCACGCACATGACCTTAACCCCCCCCTTTTTTTTTTTAACATGAAATTACAAAGTACAACCAAACTTATCAAAAAATGAACCTTGAAACAAATTAAATTTAAAACCTATACTGCAGTCAGTCAGCCACTAGGGGGCAATCAAGATGTTTCCACTTCACTTCTAGGGAGCTGTTGTGTCATCCACCTTTATATACAGGAGGGGTGAGGGGCTCTTTCATACATATCTGTGCCCAGGGGCCCAGTATTTTATTCTCTGTCCATGTGCAGTGCCATCTGCCATCTGTTTTTCGGACATACAACACAGGTATGTTACAGTTTGAATAATATATCAACAGGACTGATGTGTTGGCCGATATTTGCTCGTAACAGATATACCAATATTTGCATACTTATTGGCTAATAAAGAACTGCCAATACACCCAAGTTATGTCTGACGTCATTTAAAAACAGTATCTCTGGTACATAGTTTGTCCATCAGAGTGTCCTGATGAATTTACTTTGAAACTGTGGAATGTCATATTTAAACCAGATTTAAAGGCTACTCATCACATTTTCAATGTTGTGTGTTTATGTAAAATAGTAAAATAAAAAATACTGACCTATAAAGCATTATTGGTTAATATCTAAATATCAAATTTTGGAATTGGCCAGCAAAATCCAGGCTATCGTGTTGATTTAATGTCATGTTCAATTTCCAGGGGCATAGGTCGTGGATGTTGTCTTAATATTTAATCTTTGTTGTTTGAAATAGGTAGGGTTTACAAAATATGTTCATGTTAAAAAAGAGCATCATTTAATATATTAATGCCTGAGTTTTTAAAAAATTGAGTATCTGCATCAGCCTCAGAAATCCAGTATCGGTTGAATGGTAAAATTCGTATATCAAGATGTAATGTTGTGCTTACAACAACAGCGCTGCGAATTTTCACGCTAGAATATTTTGTGTTGACTTGCGTCATGCGCGTGTGAAATCGCTGAATCAGTGAATGAACATCTGTCTGTACGTCCGAGGCATCATACGTCCCCAGAGGATCTCAATGCTGATTGGTCGCTGAAGTTCAGATTTTTCAACCCTCGTGAATAAGCCTATGATGTAAATTCATGCTACTCACTTCACTTGCGCTGATTAATTCATGCACTTCACGTCATTTGTGTCACATCCATGGTGCCGCCCAGCAGGCAGTGATGGCCAAATGAAGCCTCATGAAGCATCTTCTTTATTTTCTGAGCCCACTAAATGGCACTTTGTGTTCAACAAACAGTTGAAAGAACAATGAATGAAATCTAGTGGGCTCAGAAAATAAAGAAAATGCTTCATGAGGCTTCATTTGGCCATCACTACCAGCAGGAATTCTTGTCCAATCATGTCCTTACATTGACTTTGATATGTAATTCACTTGCGGGAATTCTTTCAATCGTGCCCGGTGTGAACACAACATAATAACCACAGTGATGAGTTTAGAAACTGCACAATGTAAAAACATTTAAGGTGAGAATACACACACACACAAAGATGCACACACGGCACAAAACGGTACAGCTGTGACCGCACAGGACAGCGTGTGAGTGCCTGCAGGCTCCTTTACTGTATGTGACAGTACGATAACCTGCCTGTGAAGGATCAACAACCAGGCTGTCTAAACGTCTCCACCGGTGACATTGTGTGTCACTGTGGTGTCAAACACATACAGCATAGTCGGCTGGATGTCTCCTTCACCCCCATCTGCTCACGTCACACGTGCTGCTATTAACAGATTACGTGTCAGTGCTGCCATGCAGGCACACAAACCTTCACAAATGGAGTCCAGCATGCCTGTTAAGTGAAAAACACAACCTGATATCCACACACTTAAAGGCATGTATCACACAGCGCAAACACCTACACGTGTGTACACAGGTGGACACACAGGTTGCGACAGATTACATGTCAGCAGGGTTTCAAAGCACTGCCATTGAAAGCAAAAGAGGTCAGGGGACACTCTGACGTCCATCCACAAATTAACCCACTGTTCAATTTCTTCCAAGCAGATAAGACACAAAATGCAAATGGTGGAAAAAAGAAACGAGAAGGCATTCCCTATCTTCCCTTCTACATCTCTTTTTCTGCTTGTGGCTGATTTAGTGGCTGAGATAAAATCTTACTCCATGTTTTGAAAGCACTCTGCCTGCTTTTCAGATGCTCATCATCTGAGAAAGAAAACTCGCACATCACAGGGTTTGCCTGGAGGTTTGTGGATCTCATCCTGCTCTGTTCTTTATAATTGCATCGTGAGGCATGGGAGGATCACTGCGACTCCTCTACAATGCACCATCACTTTTTAAGCATGCACATTAAAGTCGATCAGGATTTTGTGGAGTGATATACACACCTGACCGCCCAAACTGTCCACTGAGCCAAAACAGTTTAAGTAAAGTCCCCATCAGCATGTGGAAAGCTTGGATTTCCGAGACAGACCGAATACATTATAATAAATCATTTATAAATGGACAGGGTTTGCTTCGACATATCATCATTGGGTTAGTAAATTGTCTTAATTAAAACTCTATACACCTCTTTGAGCTAATATGGATTCCATCAGGAAAGGCTCATTAGCAGAGAGATACGTGATGTTACTATTCACTGGGAAAATATCCTCAATTAAACAGACTCTGGAGGTGAGAGGGACTTATTTCACAAAGGCTGCCTGCAATTGTCATTATTCTTTTTGACGCATTAGCAGCAGGGAGCATGCATGTATGTACTGAATGTAAAGATAAGAAAGCTCAGCATCTTTACAGAAGAAACTATGTAACACACTCCATTATTCATTTAAAGGACATGTGTGTTGGACTTTGAGGGATGTATTGGCAGAAACAGAATATAATGAGTATGTTTTCTTATAATGAGCTGTTAATATCTATATATTGAGCAGGTCTTCATTTATGGAAATCACCATGTTTCGCTTCCATGGAGTCCGCCATTTTGTTTCTACAGTAGCCCAGAACAGACAAACCAAACTTTGGCTCCACACAGGGCTATTCACGTTTTCACGTAGTGAGAAGTGCTGGAGTTACACTAAATTATAATGTGAAACTGCTTTATTCAGCGTTTCAAATGGTTTAAATCACCTGGTCCATTTGTTTTGGAAAGGAAGAGACCTGTCACTCCATTGCCACCAAACACTTTCGGTATGGTACCTTTGGAACCAACAGTAACCCTTCAGACATGGTACCTAGTCCCGAGTGTTTCCACTGCAAACAGTCCTCTTGAATGTGGGCGGGGTTGTTGTCACTCACTGCTCCGTCCAGCACTCGCTGTATTTCATCATCAGCGGTGACACAGATGGAAGTCTGCACCTGGTCTATCGTCCACAGAACGAGGCTGCACGCCCACATTTTCAGAACAAAATAGAACAGGCTGCAGTGAGAGTCTCTCTCCATGGGATATTTAAAAATAGCAGCTTTGTGCATTTAGTCCTTCTCAGGCAAGCTCAGGGGTTTAGTGTTGCCTACTTAATGGCGTTCTGCGATGCTGTTTTTTCCCTCAAGTGAGGATTGGCATATATGCAGTTCATATAATCGGGTCGAAATTAATACATATAAACGTTTAAAGATCCACTCATTAATAAAAGTGTGTGTCATATAAAAACTAATGATCAAAGTTGTCACAGTGAAATTTAAGGTGTGCTGATGGATTCATGCATTGTGTAACATTACAAGTTCCACCTTAAAAGTCACCGGCAGTCGGCCCATGAATGAAGTTATTGTTTCTCAGACTCCAGCTGCTGTGAGAGGCAGCAAAACATCCTTTCATTTTATAGTTACAGTTTACTAATGAAGCTCTTCACAGTATAAACAGTGGTTACATGTAGTGATGGCCAAATGAAGCGACATGAAGCGCTTTTTGTTCAACACAAAGTTGAAAGGTTCACTGAATTGCCAGTCTTTGAGCCTCTCTCTTTAAACCATAAGCGCCATCTAGTGGGCTCAGAAAATAAAGAAAATGCTTCATGAGGCTTCATTTGGCCATCACTAGTTACATGAGCCTCAAAACCAGCCACAACTCAGCCCTGAGCAGAGTGACCGTCCTCTACTGACCAATCAGACTGCAGTGTTCACAGCTCCACCTTTTAGTACCAGATCTGTGTGCTAGGTACCCCAACAGAGGGGGGACCAAACATGGGGATGCTAAGGAACGGTTCTGTTGGTACCATCCACAACTTTTAGCAGTGGAAACGGAAAAAAACTGTACTGTACCGTACTGCTCGGTGGAAACGGGCCTTTTGTGTATAACTCAGCTAAATGTCTGGATCTTATGTTAAAGAAGAAAAAAGGTAACAAAAATCAAGCATCACCCAGCGATGTTTCTGATCCAGTGGTCTTATTATTGCAAAGAAATTACTCCTCATGCACTGGAAAAGGAAAGACGTCCCCACAAAGATGCAGCTTAGTAACCTTACGAACACACTTCATCTAGAAAGAATAAGACACACAAACTTTCATATTTTGACACCCATTGTTTTACTTCTGTTAACTAAAATCAGTCTGGTGGGGGTTGTCCTTTTTATTTATTATCATTTTTTATTCATTTTTGTTGTGTTTTTATTTTCATCTAACTGTATGTGTTTATGTGTGCATATCAATGCTGTGCATATGTATGTATATATGTTCTCTCAGTTATTACTGTTCAGTATAAAAGAGGACAATGAGCATATTAAGATCCAACTGCATGTGTGCGTATTGAGATACAGCATTTATAGGCTCAAATAAAACACATCTATGAAACAAGGTAACGACACATTAGCATATGTTGGCCTGGCCGCCCACAGCAACATGCCAAACTGCATTGGAAATACATGAATTTTTAATGTGGAACTGCATAATTCAGTGTTTTTACCAGTTTAAATCACCAGGTCTGCTTGTTTTGAAAAACAGGGGACCCCTGAGGATAATTCGGCTCATGGTGAAAACCTCATAAACGTCTAGATCAGGAAAAAAGTGAGCTGATATTAAAGTAAGAGAGAAAAGGGGTGAGCTCACACTCACAGTAGCATGTTGTGGAAGATGCCTCCAAAATGCACCGATTTGTAACATGAAACTGCTTTATTCAGTGTTTTTACTAGTTTTAATCCCCTGGTCAGTTTGTTTTTGAGAGGTGGAGACTTCTGTGGACAATTCAGCTCCTGATAGAAACCTTGTGAACAGTAAACACTGAAGGAATTCTAGCCAGGAGGAGTTTTGGCTGGTTGCAATCTGCAAAATCTTGCAAACTTCACCTGCAAAGCTCCTCAGTGCAGGAAACAGTCAGTGCTCAAAATTCATGTTGTAGTCTGGTACGGTCTTCATGTGCACAGCAACCCCATGAGTAAAAATAAATCTACACAATAATTAAGACCAAAGATGTCAAACACTACATGATTTTTAGAGTAAAATAAAGAACTAGTCTGCACAAGCTGTTCATTAGCATATTGATAATACCCTATTGGCACAACTAAATGCCCTGCCGTTGACACACTTGACTTTTTAATGGCTAATCAAGAAGACGGTGATGCCAGAATGAACTAATAGTGCCAAGAAAATGCTTAAATACGCTGCTTCTTAATGTACCAGATGTCAAAGCTTAATGGCTTAAGACTGGCCAAGTTGGCACAGAATTGCAAAGACGCACAATCAAGGGCAAACTCAAAGCAATCAATCAGGAAGATTACACACTGCACGCTGCTGTAACGAAGAATTAATGCACCCATATGCATAAAATAACATTTATAACGTGTAAGAATTCTGTGTGAAATTTGGTTTAGGGGATCCATAATTATATAAGATGCAATATGCACCATATGTTCAGTATATTTTACTATGTAAGTGCCATATTTCCTTTGATATCCATCTTTGCATGCAGCGAATATTCATGGTTTATGTTTCTGCTGCAACGTGCTGAGACAGCGACACCATCAGACCGTGCTACAGCACTGTGTTCCCAAGAATAAGCCCTTTGAATAACCCCATGGCGTCTCCTCTAACGCTGCCCTCAAGACGAGTTTACCTTATGTTGTTCATCCTGTTCAACACTTTAATGTTGCAGGGTCAAACACATTGTGACCTTTGTGTTTCAGATGGGACTATGTGGACAGGGAGAGAAAAAAGAACAAGAGGGAGAAGACAAGTTTCATTTCCTGTCCAAAGCTGCGGTTATTTAATATGATGAAGCCTCTGTCCCCGTCTGCCGGACATTCCTGCACTCCCACTGTTTAAAGACCGACAGGAATGCACACTTGAGCCGGACAGGTGCGTACGTTAAAAAATCTCCAGGATGGATCTCGGAGAGCCAGAGAGAGAGATAAAGAGGATTTTCAGAGAGTTTCTACTTGACCAAAACATCTCACAGCTCTCGCAGCTTTGAGCTGTTATCCAACACAGAACATTCACAGATCAGAGAGGAGCGAGGTAGCAGAGTTCACAGGCGAAAAGCACGAATCCAGAGCAGCACAAACCACACAGTGAAATCAAGATCACGCAGACGTGCTGTGTACACAAGCAGGAGAGCGTGTGGAAGTGTGTGTGTCGGTGAGAACTCCAGCGGGGCCCAGGTGGTGGGAACGGTGCCAATTGGAGGTCGGTTGAGGTCATTTGAATGGAGGAGAAAAGCCTATTTGAATGGAAAATTCTGCGGGTGCACGTCGTTTTCATGGTGCTTGACAAAGGAAAGTGCACACAATGGGCAGTTGGCAGATGTGACCCGAGGGGTTTGCACAAACACTTGAAACACATCAGCACAGTGTGGCACAGGCTGTATGTGCAGGGTTTAAACACACGTATGCATGTCTACAGTGCTGTGTTTCAGAATAAATCATACACATAGCTGTGCATACAGAGCGACATTTATCTAACTAGTGATCTCCTTTTCCATTTTCTTTGCTGCTATTCCTTTGTGTGCACTCTTCTGCCCTCTGTGTTGCCCTCTCCGTCTCTCTCCCACTCCCTCCCGCCCTCCCTCCTTCCGTATTTGAATGTTGTTATGTAAGATCTCAAGATTCCTCAGCAGTATAGGCTGCGGCTCGACAGAGACAGAGACAGGGGGAGGTGCAGACACTTGCAAAAGAAATACTCTGATGTGCATTTCCAGCGCTCCCGAGCCTCTCTCTCCCCCGACAGAACATGAAGACGTAACCATCCCTCCAACAACAACCGCCGCCATCACCCACCCAAGCAGCGCTAATTCTCCAAAGGAGGCTGAGGCTTGTGAACGCAGCACATGTCCACTGCTGTTTGCTGGCATGCTCATTTACCAGCCGGCCTCTTCAGAACACAGTTTGTAAATGTCTCCTCTGTATGGAGTCGAGCCACTTCGAAACACAGTTTGTAATTGTCGGGCTGATGCTCTGCGGTTTGGCTAAGCGGCAAGATAAGTGGTTTTGGCAAACGGGCAACGGAGCTTGTTAACTGTAATGAGCCAATGGCCTGCATTTGAGCGAGAGGAAGATAGGGAGAGACTGGGCAAATAAAGGAGTGTGCACAGAAAGTTAAGACACGAAGGAGAAATGTTGAAGTAAAATTGAGGGAACGCGCGTGTGTGTCTGTGTGTGAGACGAAATTGGCAGAATTTGGGAGAGGGTAACAAATCAGCTGTGGTAATAAGATGACATGGGGGTTGTAAAGAGCTGGTGACAAGAGAGGAGCAACACAGTGGCAGTGATATCATCATCTCTTTATTTAATTAAGGATGAAGGAACAACAAACACCATCCAGCACCTGCTCCCCAATTTAAAGAGACAGCTTCATAAACTGTGGGAACTTTGTTGCCTTAGTAACAAAGAGGGGAGGACTGTCTCAAAGGGAGAGAGTGAAACAGGAAATAGGGAACGAGGACTAATGTCAAGGCTTTAGGACAAAAGGCTGGAACGTAGTGTTACAGTGCTGCTGACGACTGCAGTGTGTGTGTTTGTGTGTGTGCACTATTTTATTGCTGACTGTCACTAGCCGTCGGTTTATAAGCTGTGTGATGGAAACCAGAGTGTAAAAGAGAGCCTGAAGCTCATCTGTTGCAGCTGTTGGCTTCTGCACACACACACACACACACACACACACACACACACAAACACACACCGCCATCACACCCGCATCCATCCTCTGAGCCTTTGCCTCCTTCTTTTCCTGTTATCTCTCCATCTATTTTTCTCCTGCACTTTCCTTCATCTCCTCCTCCTCTGTCTGTGGCCAGAGGGCAAGGCTGCCATGAGTAATGTGTAAACCTCTAAGATTTGCTGTGTCTCCCAGCCTGGGGAGCAGGGGAACTTTAATTTGGATGGAGGGCCAGGTTCCACTGGTGAGGCCATACATCAGAGCTGGGCCTGATGAAAACCCAGCAGCAAAGACTGGGCTTCGTCTATATGTACGTACAGCACAAACACACACACACACACACACCTTCAACGTTCATCAAAGAAAATTATTTCCAAAATATATTTCTTTACACGCCCACCAGACACAATTTAACATTAGCATTCATTTGGAGTCGTATGTTTGTCAACTTGAACACTGTACTTCCAATATTTACTCTAATTTTAGCTCTGTTACGCCGGAATTCCACTGGATGCGTGTCCTTTGTGGAACGGCTGCGCTGGTTATCCGCTGCGTGCTCCACCGTCCGTCAACACCCATCGGCTGCGTTTGCTGTGCGGAGCGGTGCAGCTCCGCCGGACAGCGGGAGTCATGAGGACCCACGAGATCTCGCGAATTCACGCATAATTGTGCGATACAACAAGATGTATTTTCTATAAACAGAACCACAAAACCAGAGGAGTAGTAGGAAGACATCTCGGTGCTCCTCCATGATTAACATCTCCTCGTCCATGGTGTCAACAGGGTGAAATGACGTCTGGAAGCCTCTGAGCTGTTGACTTCAGGCCTGCCTCCGCCCATTATGACGTTTTCAAGGTGTAGTGCAGGGAAATATAATCCGCCGTGAACACTGTGTATTTTATTTTGAAAATTAACTGGATGTTTTATTTTATTTCTGTGCACGACTTCCTGCCTCACACGATCTGCTCTGTGCTGAATTGCTGCGTTGTACTCCGGCGTCCGGCAAAAATAGAAGTCCTGCATGTCTGTTGCGGAGGGCTCCGGAGCACCGCAGCTGTGACGGAGCCAGAACACAGCACAGCCGCAGCCGGTGGAAACACACACATTGACTAGAATTGAAACATATCGGCTCCGCTGCCGTTCCAGAGCGCAGATGCAACCAACACGCTTCTGGTGGAATTTGGGGGTTACAGTCTGCACAAACATCTGATGGTAGTAATAGCCAAATGAAGCCTCATGAAGCATTTTCTTTATTTTCTGAGCCCACTAGATGGTGCTTTTTTTTCAACAAAAGGTTGAAAGCACACTGAATTGCCATTCTTTGAGCCTCTCTCTTTAAACCATGAGCGCCATCTAAAGAGAACGCTTCATGAGGTTTCATTTGGCCATCGCTACCTGATAGGGCCTATATGACTGGACCATGTGGGAATTTAATTTGAAAGGACAGACACAGGAAGTGTCCACGCTCAGCAGTCAGACAGGAGTCAGGTTAATTTCCAGGACTGCCCCCCCTAAAAGTCGACCAAACGTTCATCAACCAGAAAGGTCATTAGTTGGCAAGATTTCATTGGTCACTTTGTCGCAGAAAAGACAAAAAAAAAGTGAAACTCAATGAGGAGCTGCGTCCTGTCAAAATTAATCCAAACCTATATGACTGGACCATGTGGGAAATAAATTCGAAAGGACAGACACAGGAAATGGCCAAGCTCAGCAGTCAGACAGGAGTCAGGTTAATTTCCAGGGCTGGTACCTGCGGTTAATAGCCCACAGCTAGTGATGGCCACATGAAGCCTCATGAAGCATTTTCTTTATTTTCTGAGCCCACTAGATGGCGCTCATGGTTTAAAGAAAGAGACTGAAAGAATGGCAATTCAGTGTGCTTTCAACCTTTCGTTGAACAAAAAGCGCCATCTTGTGGGCTCAGAAAATAAAGAAAATGCTTCATGAGGCTTCATTTGGCCATCACTACCGACAACATCATTAACAGGCGGCTCACTCAGTGTGTGACGTGCACTTGGAGATAAAATATAGGCCTATATTAATGAAGGTTCATTAGTACAGTTTTGTATTTCTCTGTAATGTAGCACAGTGTTAACAATGTTACTGATACTATTATTTCTCACACCTTCAACTCAAACCACCAAAATATATCATTTAATCATTAAATTAATATCATAAACTAGTCGAGTAATGACCCTAAAACATTGAAATGAAAGTAAATATCTGTGTTAGTTATGTGCTTCCTCTGTGTCTGTCTTGTTTCTCTTTTCTGGAACCAGATGAGTAAGAGCAACCTTTCCTCTTTCTCTCACACACACTCATAAACCTGTGTGTGTGTATTGAGAAAATGCACCACTGTGTGGTTTGTGTTTATGTGTAATGAACAAACCAATCCATAATTGGCCTCAATGATCCACAAACCATATCCATGCCGTGTGGCTCATTAGTTTGATGAATATGATCGTTATACTAATCGATAACTGACCGGCTAATGAGCCAGCCAACCAAGCATGGGAACACGCAGACATGAACACATCAAGCACAATGCAAGCCTTCCGCTGGAGCTCCACTACACACAGCTACTGTATGAAGTTATTTATGTCCTTCTGCTGCTGCATGAAAACTAGCAGTGAACCGCCTGTGTCAAGGTGAAGAGTTTATTTTTCACCCAGCCTTAGCAACAACCTTGGACTGTAAGTGAGGCACTGGCATGACAAACCATGACTGGAAGGAGAGGTAGGCTTAAAGCTGCCAACATCATAGAGTAAATCCATGTGAGAGCTTACCTTGCTATACATGGGTGACAGGGTGAGATCATACTGTCTTTACCTATGAAAGAGCTGCACAAGCACACAGGTGAGAAGAGCCATAATCTAAAAATACAAAACTCTTTGCATATATGCTCTTAAATGGATCAGGGAGAATTATCTGTAGGAAATCCTGCAGGGCCTTTACATACATATCTGGATATCTGACGAGCTTCCTCTTAAACTCCCTCCCTGGCTCAGGGTCTTAGAGCGCTGAGACTGTGTTTGTGTGGTGGTTAATATCGCCTTTCTATTCTGAGTGCCTCTAAACCAGCCAGCAGCTGAGGCAGATCACAGCTAAGCGTGTGTGTGATTTAACAGGAGTTTCTGTGAGCTCAGAAAAAGCCGCAGACATGTGTGTGTGTGTACAGTGTGTATCTGTGAGAGAGGGCGATGATGAGGCGGAGACGGAGAGCTAAAAGGGAGCTCGTGTGAGAGTTTGGAAGTGAGTGGATGAGTGAGTGAGCAGCCGTGTGTGTGTGTGTGTGTGTGTGTGAGAGAGAGAGAGGGGATGGAAGTGTCAGTGAATTAGCTATTGAATGAGTATGTGTGTGCGAGAGGGAGGACGAGAGGCAGGTATTGAGTGTGTGAGTGATTGAGTTTGTCAGTGAGTGAGTGAGAGACAGATCGAGGCAGAGGGCAAGAGAGGACCAGCAAAAGAGTGAGCAGGAGTGTGTGTGCAGTGAAGGGTCTTGTAAAACATCCATCTCTGTGGGTCATTCATCAGTCTGCAGAAGGAGCACTGGCCAGCTACATGCCAGATAATGCGCTTTGCATAATGGCTACAAACAGTAAAGTAGGTAATATCACAGTGCGCTCACACAGCAACCCAATACAGATAGGCTTAAATATTTAAGAGGAGCTCGTGCTCTGCTGTTCGGACAAGGGGACTCTGAATGTGTCTCATGTTGTATCAGTGTGTGTGTGTACGTGTGTTTGGATGTGAGACAAATGTTTCCAGCCGAGGCCATGTGGAAAATTGCCTCCCCTCACTCCAGTTACAGAGTAAAAAAAAAAAAGTCCTCCATCTCCATGCACAGAGAGGGGATTACAGGGATAGTTCGGATCTTTGGAAGAGAGGTACTTATCCGCAGACAGTGTATCACATACAGTAGATGCCAGTCGGCATGCCTGGAGTTTGGAGAGGCAGGTTGGGATAACAATAACAGCTAAACAATGAACTGCTGTGAAAGGGGCAGCAGCAAAATGTATTTTAGCCACCTGAAAAATCTGTCTCAGTATAAGTGTATGCTATATTTAGAATATTTCAGCCCTTTCTGATGGGAAACTGAAGCCATTTTACTGCTCTCTTCAAAGCCAGACTCCATTGAGAAAATCAGCAAGTTAAGATCGCTTAACACAGGAGCTGCTGGTCTACTGCTTAGACCACCGCTTCGTTAGTTTATTTTTGTTACTGTGTGACTTTGGTGTGATTCACCAGTAACACAATAACACAAACTAACTGAGAGAGGCAGAGATAGACCAGCAGCCCTCGTGTTCAGGGAGCTAAAATGACTGTTTTTCTCAATGGAGTCTGGTGGTTTTGACGAGAGCACTGACAGGTCGTGATGGCCAAATGAAGCCTCATGAAGCATTTTCTTTATTTTCTGAGCCCACTAGATGGCGCTTTTTGTTCAACAAAAGGTTGAAAGCTTCACTGAATTGCCATTCTTTGAGCCTCTAGCCTGATTTATGGTCCTGCGTCGTAGGGTACGTGGTTATGTAGGAGGCTCGTCGTAGCGCCCGGCATAGCTTGACGTGCACCTCCCAAAAAATGTAACTACACGTCGAGGTGACGCAGACCCAGCACAGACCGAGAGAGCTGTGATTGGTTTGCTTGGTAGCAACGCATTTCCGGATCCGTATTTCCAGATTGCACCATCCCCGCCATCTTTAAACATCTTCTGTGGCGATGTAGATGTTGCAGTGCATTGCATTGTTCACTGTGACCGGAAAAGCCGGAAGCCAAACAAAGAATCAACTAGAGACGACGATAACCATTCAGGAAAAGAACGCAGCCCCGTACCGCTCTGGCAGTGAATCACCGCAACGAAATGGAGTGACGGAGAAGTTCGAAGGGTTCACGACAGCGTCACGGCAACGATGTAGGTATGTCGTAGGTACGCCACAGGACCATAAATCAGGCTTCTCTCTTTAAACCATGAGCACCATCTAGTGGGCTAAGAAAATAAAGACACTACTGACAAGAAACCAAAGCCATTCCCAACTTCCCTGTTAGAAAGGGTGGTCTGATGGAAAGGTAAGGAGTACCCAGGATACCATATTATCACAATAATTAAGTCACGATACAATACTATTGCGATATTAAATGCACTGCGACAAAATATATTACGGTATATTGTGATTTATTACTGTTTTTTCCGACTGCAAATTATTTCCCCAAAGAAGAACTTCAGGAAGTCAACATCAGAGTTACCTCCTAAGATAAAGTTTTCAGTCTGTTCATGGACTTTAATCATTTGTATTGCAGCAAAATGTGACACAGAGCAGACAGACTGACCAACACCGTCATAACACCTGTCAGAAATGCTGCATACACCTGACAGACTGAACTGTGGGCAGATTTAATGCCCTCTGAGAGGCCAGATTAAGCACATGAGCACATGAGAATATCAGCGCCCATGTTAGACGTCTGCTCCATTCTTGTGCTGTATTTTGCAGGAGGTCTGCAGTGTTTACTCCGGTGCTCTAGTTTGGAGAACATGAGACAGCAGTCTCCTGTTCTCTGTCAGATAATGTGCCGTTACTGTCACATATGAATCCACTGACCTTGAAGTTCAGGCGTCACAAGTTAACGCCACCCTTCCTGCTGTACTCAAAGATTCCTCAGCTTCTCTGTAGAGCTTGGGTACGGCTGTGTCGGTGTTTTTAGCATGTGATGAAAGCCTTCGTTTTCAATAGCGCTGTATGGACACAGATCTTTGCACATGAAGTAGGTGATAGACTGTTATTTCTTTAGTCTCTCACAGTTGATGGTAGTTTTGTTGAGCTAAGTGTGTCCAGTGTTGGTCGATTCTTTGACGGAGCAGTTTTAGTGTTAGCTTGGCCGTCAGTGGCTAACACTATCTCTATGAGGTGAGCCCTCATGTTCATAGCATTCCTAGAGTATTTTACTCTCATATGACGCTGTTTGCAAGTCGCATGTGTCATATTCAAGTCCTCCTTTCCTTCTGTGTGAAAAAATCCAAAAGAAGTCCAGATGTTTTGCACAGACGGTGCATTTCTGATTTCTTTCTCCAGTGCCTCCATATTTGTTTGATTAACTTCCTGCCGCTGACTGAGACCTCTGCTGACCTCACCAGGGCAAAGAAAAATCTGCACATTTTATTATTCTGGTACCAAAAGCTGTATTGAAATGTGTATTTGCAAAAGTTAATAATGTATATAATAAAAGATCAATACTTATATACGATACGAATATGATATCGTGCTGACCATCATCTACACTGTCCGTGAGTAACTGCTTCGTATGACCCCACTTCAAAGATTTGAACCCTCTCTTTAAGTGATACACAAGACAAATCATCGACTGGTTTCAGACAACATGCCATGAGCTCATGTAAGTTTAAAGGCCATCCATTCAAATTCAAGCAAACCACATTATTGGATTCCATAATCAATAGAGTATTTCAGGCTAAAATATAGTGAGCACTCCTGTAATATTACATTTTAATTGCAAATAATTCATCATAACCTCAAACACCATCTCCAGTAATGTGCCTGTCTTGCCATGTTTAATCAAGTCAACGACTAAATGTCAACTTGTATTTATCCTTCAGTTATTATTTATCTTTATATTAACATTGCATTAACTTCTGGGAACATATACTTTGCCATACTGTTACTTGTGGATGTCACAAGCCATCTCCACCCGGCATTTTGCCTTGCTGATTGCTCACTCATCATTAGTGTCAGACAGTTGTGTGTAATGTCACTTTGTGGTTAATATGTGCTATGGAAAACAAATAACCGTATCGATTTCTATATTGATCGAACCTTAACCACGGCAAACAGTCAAGGCGAGAGTCATCTGCCATGTTGAGCTGAGTTACAAACTTATAATGTGACAGTGCATGCAGTGTTTGTGGTAATGGCAGTGACATTTCTATGGTCAAGCCCTGGTAAAGATAACCTCCTACATGTAAGTGTGACCATCATTTTTATTATACTCTCAGACTGTGTGGGAACAAGGAGAGGGAACACTACAATGAAAAGGGATAGGTCAGAGAGCAGAGAGGAGGGATTAGTGGAAAAGATTAGAGTTAGAGGGGGACAGCTATTTCAAGCTTTTGTAGAGGAGGGCAGGGGTGACCTTTCATTAGTTTGTTTTTGGGCCGGGAGAACCTTTGGTGTCAAAAATATGTTTCTCACAAGAGAGTGACACCGGGGTACACGAGTAAAAAGATTTTACAAGGGTCATTTGATTAGAGCAGAGGTTTCATATAGAGGAATAAAGCCTCAGGTAGCCAAGTGGTGCAGGGTCAATAAAGTCTGATACAGCTGGTTTGGGACATTTGATGGATTTCTTTGTGCAGCAACACTAAGGAGATCCTGTTAAAGCTACTCTTACCTTTCTTGCATTTCACACAGCACTTAAGCAGCACCTCCCTCCAAAGATGTCCATGTCCATGTTCCCCGCTTACACAAAAAAGGTTCTATGTTTCCCAGGTTCTATGTTCCCCGCTCAATCAAGTGGGAAACATAGAACCCTTTTTGTGTGAGCACAGAACCTTTTTTGCAGGGTTCAGTGGGGAACATAGAACCCGGGAAACATAGGGATGACCCCGAGTTAACGTTACTAGTAAGTGGAAACGCACAAGGAAGATTACGTTAATAATTCAGAGGCTACGCTACAGTAGGCTAACGTTAGATAGTAGCATTAACGATACTAGTAAGTGGAATCTCACAAAGAAGATAACATTAATGTTTCAGAGGCTACACTACAGTAGGCTGACGTTAGCGTTAACGTTACTAGTAAGTGGAAACGCACAAGGAAGATAACGTTAATGTTTCAGAGGCTACACTACAGTAGGCTGACGTTAGCGTTAACGTTACTAGTAAGTGGAAACGCACAAGGAAGATAACGTTAATGTTTCAGAGGCTACACTACAGTAGGCTGACGTTAGCGTTAACGTTACTAGTAAGTGGAAACGCACAAGGAAGATAACGTTAATGTTTCAGAGGCTACACTACAGTAAGCTAACGTTAGATAGTAGCGTTAACGTTAATAGTAAGTGGAATCTCACAAAGAAGATAACGTTAATGTTTCAGAGGCTACGCTACAGTAGGCTAACGTTAGATAGTAGTGTTAACGTTACTAGTAAGTGGAAACACACAAGGAAGATAAAGTTAATGTTTCAGAGGCTACGCTACAGTAGGCTAACATTAGATAGTAGCGTCAACGTTACTATGAAGTGGAAACACACAAGGAAGATAACATTAATGTTTCAGAGGCTATGCTACAGTAGGCTAACGTTAGATAGTCGCATTAACGTTACTACGTCAGTAGGAGGCCTCCACGTAGGGACATTTTCTTACATTTTAATCTAAACAAAGAAAAGCGTTAAATTTCCAGAAAGGTAAGAGTTGCTTTAAGGAACACAGAAGCTTTCTGAAATGTTTCTTTAAGCACCAACATGGCTTCTAAAATGACTAAATCAGAAAACATTTCCCAGTAGTACACAAAACATCTTGGGTGGAGAGCGGAAAACAGTATGTTGTATTATTAACTTGATAATTAGCAAAATTATGTAAATTAACTTTGTTTTCTGCTGTGTTGGCTCACGGTTAATTTCCACATTATGCTGAAAATACCTCAAATTATGAATTTAGTTTCTTGTTGCTGTACATCCATATTTCACTCTTAAAAGCAACTGTATCACTTGAAAAAGTAACTGTAGTCATACTGCTGCATTTCAAAATGTAAGGTGTTGCATGACTCAGTTGCTCAGTAAAGTGACATGACATAACTCACAGTTATATAACTAAGCTATCCCAAACAGTGCTGATGGCACTGAGTGGGACGATGAATAAAAGAGTTAAGCGGGAGACCTGCAATGGCTTCATAGGAATAATAATACAGGCGAAGCAAAGAGGTGGAGAAGAGAAGAGAAGAGAAGAGAAGGTGTAATAAATGTCCACAGTAGGATGTTTCTAGAATGCAAGTGTTTCTTCTCCCAGTGGTTGGTCATGACTGATGGTTTGCTCTGAGTTATAAGCCTCCCTTTTTGGACATGACATGTTTTGTGCTGCTTCTCTGCTCCACTGAACAAGGGGAAATAATTGTGCTCTATCGAAGCAGCCCTCTTGTACACTCATCGTTACGTTACATCTTCACAGGAGGAGCAGAGGAAAGTTCCTCATGTTTATTTTCAACAGTCTTACTTAGGGTTAGCCTGAGAGCGCTAATTACAGAGCTGGCAAGTTACTGTCAAAGTGTGTGGTGCAAAGCAACAAGAGTGACACTCACTCTGCCCTTTGAGGATTTACTTTCTCTGCTGTTAGCAACTCACAATTCAGTCGTCTGTTTGATCAGGTGAAAACACTTTCAATGAAATAATGACCTTGAAATGTTTCAACGCAAATCACCTGGAGCCTATCCCAGCTGAAAGATGAGAGGCAGGGTACTTCCTGGACAGGTCACCAGACTATAACAGGACTGACAACAACCATTAACACTCACATTCACACCTATGGACAAGTTAGAGTCACCAATTAACCTGCATGTCTTTGGACTGTGGGAGGAAGCTGGAGTACCCAGAGGAAACCCACGCTGACACAAGCTCCTTTTACGCTGCCAGATTTTCAGCGAATGTTGGGCTGTTTTGCCGGCAAGCTGCGAGCGTTTAGACACACAGAGCCGGACTGGCGAGTTGATCCGAGGTGCCCAACTTTCCGCCGCGTAGGAGTAGACATATTGGCAGAATGGGAGGGGCTGTTGATGACTTGCAGGAGGAGCTGTTGATGACGCCGCACGTGCGACCCACTGGCGGTGGACTAACAGGAAACAGCTGATAGCAGGAATTAGCGAGCAGCTAGTAGCAAGAGGGAAACGCAAACCTGACAGACACCGTAAAGATGAGCAACTGGGGAGACAGTTGTCCTCGCAAACGAAGAAGCCATTAACCGTCAAATGACTTGAACGGCGAAGGACGGGCCGACTTACGAGAGAATCGCCGAAGGACTGACCAGCCGCGGCTTCTCTCGAAGTACGTCACTGTATACGTCACACGCTGAGCTACACGTTTTGTTACTTGCTCACGCCCCCCATTGCCCTGAAAAAGGCGCATTCTGTATGAACAAAAGTAGGTAGGCGGCATTTTGCTGCACTCCCTGATTTTGTTTTTATACTGCCAATGCTGAACGAAGACTGATTGGGCCTTCCTGCAAATTTGTTCAATTCCTATTTAAAAAAGGGCTACAGAGGGAACATGCAAACTCCACACAGAAGGGCTCCCCCACCCCAGGTTTCGAATCAGGAATCCTCTTGCTGTGAGGCGACAATTCTAACTACTGCAGCACCACGCCGCCCACATGTATACATGTTTATTCATATATGCATACACATACAGTATATGAATGTGTATATGTATATTTTTATGTGAGTAAGGCCAGCGATACACAGGCACACATGCAACAAAGCACCCAAAAGCATTGTGAAACAAACACAGCGCAGATAGATCTAATGTTGCTCGTGGTTTTAGCAGGGATATGGGTAATAAATGGTTCTGCCAGTAAATTCACATCTCAGAGGAAAACACAGAACAAACACAGCCCACAGTGAATGAAATACCCTGGGAGTACACACTCTCTCTTACACACACACAAATGCAGCAACATGGGCACTTGCACAGTGAAAGTATCCCCCCTAACTAATGCTTCGGCTGCCAAGCATAGCCACTGTTGGTTAAATCCAGTGCAACACATTTATTGTCCATAGCCATGTAATTTACTGTGGCCAGACTGTCAATAATAAATCACAAATACTCACAGAAAGCCAGTGTGTTCGCTATTTTGTGGAGGAAGCAGACAATAATCCATTTTAATGCCTTTTCAGAACACTATTGTACAGTCAAGGCCACTGTGCTGTGTACTATAGAGGTGACGCTTTTCATAGTACTAGAGAGTACGAAGAGAAGCTGATTTCTCCACAATAATACTGAACATTCAGAAAGGGTTTTTATTTTAACTCAAGGTTCCTGCAGCTTCAGGCAAATTAGTTAAATACTGTTGAACACTTTTTTGAAATGACACTGAATGAAATTTCAGACCAATTTAACAAAAACCAAAAGGTGAATAAAATAAAATAAACTGACATCAATTACTTAGGGTTAGGGGAAATTATGCTTAAATGTCGACAAGGGTAAAGCAGGACTGGGATAACCTGGCATTTTCTTGGCAATGTTTTGATTTTCATTCTGGAGTTTGGAAAACTTTTTGCATTGCCTTTTACCAGTTTCAGCCATGCCACAGAATCTTGGTTTAATAGCCAATTTTCCTCAAATTTGCACTTTCCCATTTGGTCCAGGGAACTGTGACAGCTTAACAGTGGATCCTCTGCTCTGTGCAGAATAACGTGTTGTTGTTTCTGCCATCCTGATCTGCATGAAATGCAAAAGGCATTTATGAATTATTTTAAAAAACAGATGTTACCTATTTTTTTTTTTTTGAGATTTTATAGTGCAACACCAAAAGAAATAAAGATTCATGAAAGACTTTTGAAAGATTGATTGAGGACCTTTTAGTACCAATTGTTAAGCATGGAGCCCACACTGTCACGAACTGCACTCCCTGAAGACATATTATCATATTTTTCGAGAAATGAAAGAGTGATGTCAGAGAGAAGCAGACAGAGGGGTCTACAGTCTGTGTTTGAAGGATATATCCAGGATGTCAAACTGACTCAGCAGCAACAACAGGTTAAAAAGACAAAGATAGTTAGAAGCTAAAGCCGAACTATAGGCTACAGATCACAGTGTAAAAGTGAACCACCACATCACTGCTGATCGCCACACAAGACAATGAATATAAAGGGAAACTTTGCTGATACTGAACCAGCTGTGTGTCATCACGGTGTGTGCACATAAACGGTGTTTGGCTTCACCCCCGTGCTGCTAGTCTCACCACCACACAATCAGAGATCTCCGCCTTCTGATAGTCTGGGGACACTCCTTTCTAAAGTGTGTTTAACACACCGGAGAAAACGGCCAGCAACAAAGCAACGCCTCTTGCATTTTTGAAAAGGACACGCCCTCCCGGAAATGTGCGCTCCCCCTTTTCTCGTCTGTAAGGACACAAACACACAGAGAGCTTGAAAATGGATGCTGAGAGATTTAACTCCGTTTTATCAAATGTGTGCATAGTCCACAAGATTGTGGAAATGAAGGACTTACAGCGACTTGAGCCATTTTGTACCGCTGCACGTGTTTCTAGTCGGACTATGTTTACGAGCACAAGAGTTCAGCGAGCCACCAAAGGACCGCCCTGCGGATTTACTATTGGTTCTGCAACGTAGGGAGTTTTTTTAAACTCTGAAATTGTATCCGCCCATCTAAACACAAAATGAGGGAGAAAGTCATCAGTCTTTAATTAAGCAAAGCGTCTAAAGACTGACTTGTGAGTCTACTGTGCTGCTGCCAGCACCTGGAAGACAAACAACATTCATCATCGATGACACACAGCTGGTTGAATATCACAAAGTTTCCCTGCTTCCCTTCACTGGTTCCTGTACAGCAGGGTCGGTCTTTGTTTCACTGTTATAATCATTAAAAAGCAAAAGCAGCCTGTGTATACATTCAGTAGGCTATATCTTCAGGAGCTAGCTAGCTAACCCTACACTTTTCAGGGTTTGATTTTGGTTTTGTAACAGGGAAGAAACGTATATCTTTTTCCAACCTCTCCAGGTAACGAGTATCATTAATACACGACGAGCCCCAGGCACAACATTTAGCTCCAAATCCACAAAACCAGCCTGAAAATGAAGGAAATCTGAACCGACTGCATTAGAGTCAATGGAGCACAGCTGTGTCTGAGTGGTCTGAGTTCACCTTATTTTAAGATGAATTAATTCCATGACTTTAATGATGTGCAGAAACCCTACTGAAAGAAATTGGTACAGAAAAATTATTCAGTTTGCATTGTTTTGTAGTGTGATTGTTTACTTTAAAGTTCTTGACTAAACAAACAGCATCATGAGCAGCATTTGTAAAACCCCTACACGCAGCCATCTAGGTGCCCGAACTGGCAGGTGGTAATAAAACAGGTGTTAAGGGTTCAACAAAAACCAGCAGGCGGTGATGCATGTTTACGGCAGAGAGCCACATCCGAGACGCAACATTGATGAGAAGACTGTGACTAAGCACTGCTCTCCTCTTTTTCTTCCCCCTTCGCTAATTCTGCTTCTTTCTCATCTAGAAAGAGTGATAGCGTCTCGTTAGCGCTAACGAGCCCACGGCCTGCTGCTTTCAGAAGCTTAATGATGATAGGGGTGGAGCTGTGCGACCTGACCCTGACCTCTCCAAACTGTTTTCATAGCTCTTCCAAAATGCAGGCAGCCAGGAATTATCCAGTACCACTCAATTTCCTCTCAAAGGAGAAATCAATTCCAGTATTTTTTCCACCAGGGGAGATGTTCACTCCACCAACTAATAGTTCGCATAAAATCCTACCGCTATCACCGTGTGATTTTAAATTTGAACCCAGGCCCTGGCCTTTGCAAAACACAGTAAGCCTTAAAAAGACATCAGTATTCCGAGGCTTGATGGGGTCATCATTAATCTGCTGTAGAGAAGGAGATGATGATGCTGGTGGGAGGGCATCCATCTCATGCTGCTAAGGGAAGAGGCTTGATCCCTGACAAAAGAAGAGGCCATTAAGAGGTGAACGACTTGACGTCTTCATGAAGCTCGGGCCCATAGCAATTAAACAGTTATTACAATGTCAATGGTTGTGCTACAGACTATCAAACTCACACTGTCCCTGGATATATGCAGAGGCAGCAATTTGATCTAAGCAATTAGAGGCTGATAGCAACACTAAGATGAAGAGCGCCTGCACCCCTGCTCCTCTTGTCCCATTTTTATTCAGCTCAGCCCCTCCCTCTCCAGGGCCCAGCCATCAGTTTCACTCCTCTTCCCTTTTAGCATCTTCTCTCCATCTCACACACACACACACACACACACACCCCTGAGTCTTGCCTCATTGTCGCTCTGCCTCTCTGCATCTGTCCTGAGACTGTGTGTATGTCTCATTCAGTGCCTTCAACCCCTCCCATCGTGTATTCAAAGAAAATATAATAATAATGCGTAATGTGGTGACAGTGTAGAGCACTCTCACAGAAACAAGAGGGTGGAGGGAACAGGTCTCAGGCGTTGGGCGTGGATGAAATAAGATTATATGAGTGTCCCTGCAGAGGAAGGCGTAGGGCCAATCTTTGTCTCCAGAACAACTTTAGGACTACTTTGATTGCTGTTTATCTTTGCAGCCTTCAGGCCTAATACAACAATAATATGAAGACCCAGTGGAGTCGTTCTCGCTGTCCAGGATGTGATGAGCATCGGGGCATCAATATTGCATCTTATTAATCCAACATCCATTGTTCCCCACAGTGTTACAAAACACTTACTTACCTCCTTAAACTGTGTGTGTGTCCTACACACGCACTGGATCTTGTCGTACCTAGATACTAGATCTTTCCTTTTGAATTTCAGCCAAGCACTGTCCAATGTAACGAGCCATACTGTCTAAAATTTCCGATCAGAGGACATCTTCTAGTCAATGGGCAAGAAGTTTGGCTAAACTCTTGACATCTGTGGTTAAGATTGTAATGGACCAACACAAGACATAATCTCCATTTCCTTTCTTAGCAGTAACAATGATACAGTCCTGGTTGAACATCAGAGGGGAACCTGGTCTCACTCCAAAGTCATCGAAAACTGGCGCTTGGCTAGTGACTTCCAGCGTCAGACACTTATGACAAAAGCCGTCCTTTCACGCCGGCATGATACGCAGCAGGTCACCAGTACTGTTTAACGGCCGGTGGTGTCAGGGAAAGCACAGCAGGACAAGAACGAAAAATTAAGTTAGAGAAAGTCAGGGTACGGAGGGCAGGAGAGATGGTTGATTGGCTGATGTTCACTTCTCGTGTGATTGTAAAGCCAAACCCTGTTCCTTTTTTCCTAAACCAACCATGTGCATGCGTTGTTGAAGGAACTTAACGTCAATTTGCCGTGCATCGGGGGAAACGCGGCGGGACAAGGACAAAGGTTAAGGAAGCAGAGTCCAACTGGGGCAGGTGGATGGGTCCAACAAACCTTCTTCTTTCTTTCACCCGAGAGAGAATTGTTCGCGTCCTGTAAGATTCTTAAGCCAAACCCTGTTCTCTTTTCTTAAACCCAACCATGTGTGTTTGTTGTTGAAGGAGAAAAAAACGTCAATTTACGGTGTTGTACCAACGTAATGTGTTTATTTTGAAAGAAACTGCATTACAATTCATTTCCAGTGAAAACGGAAGTGTCGTTTGAGGCTGAACTTGACACGGCGTCCCAGGAGGTCAACAAGCAACGCACCCAGTGCACCCTGTATGTCATATCTCGATGTGGAAAGTCCATGACCAAACCTTCGTATGTGATGAAGCTCGAGTCGGAATGTGTTGCAGTGGGAGAGCACTCTGTTTTAATGATTCAGATAAATCAAGAGCTGGTTGTCGGTGAAGCAGTGGGAACATTTTGGTGTAAAGAACTGGTGGGATACCCATCAGTGTGGTATCAAGAAAATGCATCCAAATAGCCACGACACAAGGAAAGGACAAAACATCCTTACCAATTTTACCACATGTGCAGCATCTACAAAACATCTTCACCATCTTGACGACACTGACAAGAGCTGCAAAGAGCTCACACGAGAAAGTGTTTCCAAGGAACACTAAAAAGTGATGCATGGCTGGGACATGCAGGGCTTGTTGCCATTTGTGGATTATGAACTTATTGCAGTCATCCGTCAGTGTTCTGGGAATTTTAAGGGGGTTTTTTTTGGGCTTATTTTAATATTGTGATTGCATGATTCAGATATTATTACAGACATTTGCTGATCTAGCATAAGCCTTTTGCTTATTATAATATCTGAATCATGCAATCACAATGACGGACAATCAACAAACCGTGGCAATAACAAGTTTGTCCCAGACGTATGGATTACCTTTCAGTGCCCCTTGCAAAAGTTTCTGTTGTGAGCACTTCTTTCTTACTACTGTGTAGTGAAACTGGCGAAGATGTTTCTTCATTTGCTTGTGTTGTGTTTTCTTAATTGGCAGTGTGCTGAACTTTCAGGGCCACCGTACATCAGGGCCTGGTGAATTCCCTAATTGCATAGTGAAACAGTTGCAGTTATTTGTTCATTTGTTGAGGGTTCATTTAGTTTTTCCTCAGATCTCGAGGTAGAACTGAAATGTTTTAGTTACTACCTAAGTTTTTCTTTTAATTTTCCTTGTTTTTTCAACATGCTTGCTGTAATACATCCAGCGTGGAATACCAAAATAAATGCATGTTGTCCAGAAAGTATGAATAAGGGATCTGTCCCCAGATAAATCTTGGCTAACTTTTTTTTGGATAGATGAAGGCGGTGCAAGACCTTGAATTATAGGAGGCTGTCTGGTGTGAATATAAAGTTTTTAATTGATCTGCAGTCATTGTGTGACTGTGAGGAGTACTGTAGCAGTAGAAACCTTAAAATGGTTGTTAACTTCAAACTGTTCTGAGGTGACCTTTCCATTATCCATAATAAATGGCTTAGCTTTGACATCCTTCAGTGGATGGCAAACAACTTGCCTGACTTACATTTCATGAAACATACTTTTATTTCTCAAAAAAGCATTTTCTATTTGATGGGTTGACAGAGGGTCAAATTTAATTCAGAGATGGATGGGCCTGTTATTTCAAACAACATGCCTTTAAGCCATTCCAAACTATCAGGCAAGAAATTTCTAAAGAGAGAGTTTGAGTTGAAGAGAAAAATGTACTTGCTCCCCCATCAATGTTCCAAAACTATCATCCGATAGTTGAATTTAGTGACCAGTATCTCTTTGTACTATACAAGATGTATAGGGGAGATACTCTGCTAGGTTAAGGATTGGTCAAACGTCTCTAAAGGCTCAGACAGATGCAAGAAACGCAGAAAACCGTACCTGTTCTGAATGTTTAATGACAGACGAAAGTTTCGGACTCTGTGAAAATGTGAGGTGTTAGATGTTATATTAGATAGGAAGCCGATATACTCACTATGCCCGGCTTAGGAGACGAACAGTCCATCACATCTAGCCAACAACTAAAATCTCATCAAAGTGTCAGAGATTGTGTGCTCAGATCAAGAAGAAGGCAAATGAAACAGTTTAAAAAAAACAAAATCATCTTAATTATAATGGCCAAAAGACTTATACTCCAACAAAGTCAAAAAAACCAAAAAAACACACTGTTAACACTATAGCTTTTACTTTAGTCATGGAAACAAGGTCAGTCAGGATGGTCCTATGTTGCCTGGCAGAAACCTGCCAAACCTTCAGCAGTACAGTCTTAAGAAAACCTCTGTGGCAGACTGGTAAGCTTTGAAAGCAACAGTAAGGGAGGTTGTGAGGCTCGCTCAGGCTGTGAAGCATAGCTTGATATGTTCCAGTCCTGATGCGTGGCTTGGCCCAGTCTGGCCCAGTCAGGACTGGCCCTGAGGCCTCAGTTACTCAATTAAAAAAGACGGGACTCATCAGCCTGCTTGACTGGGCTGGTCCCATTCTGTCAGTCGACCTGTCTTTTACCAGGAACCTGATACATAGTGGTAGATAAGGTGACAACTGGGGGAGCTGCCATCCCCCCATTCAGCCTTCCTCCGTCTTTCTTCATCCACCTCCCTCTGTTCTGTGCCCCCTCCACCGCTTCTTTGTCCATTTCTTCGCTAGTTCTTCAATCAATCAAACACTGCTACCATTTTTTCTAGCTTCCTGTTCAATCTGTGCCGTTGTTATTGATCCATCCTTCCTCTCACCATCCCTCGGATTCCTTCATTCCTTCTTACTACTTACTTCTGTTAGCTTTCAATTTGCTGTCAATATTTCCACTTTGTCTTCTTTCCACCTTTCTAATAACTCGTCCATTCACCCACTCACCCTCCTCTCAAGTGTCGATAACAGTCATAGGTTTTTTTTGTCCTTTCTTCTTCGCAAACCCCTTTCTTTATTAAATCTTGAGAAGGAATTGCAAGTTAACAATTGAAATTTTATAGTGTCTCTCTTCATACTGTATTGTGCTGGTTTTAAAAAAGAGAACATGGTGACAGTCTCCCAATCCAGGCTGTCTACTTTCTTAAAAGCAGCTCTACAGTGTCAAATGAATCCTTTCTTACAGGTGACTCAGGCTTGTTGAAAGCAATCAAAGGACCTTTTGAAAAAGCTCAGACGCCGAGGTCCTGTCTAATGTCTGATTATGCTCTGCGAGACGTTGTGTAAGATACAGAGATGTCAAGCACAATCAAACACATGTCTGACACGATGTCAGGACAGAAGTTAATGTCCTACTTAATACAGACCATAATAGGGTTAATGAAAAATGCAGACTCATTGTCACAACAGATACTGTTCACTCAGCAATAAAACTAATATTGCTCAGTGAATCTGTGCATGTGCATAAATAATGTGATTTGTACTAGGGCATTGCAAGAAAACATCTAATACTTTTTAAGGACTGAGAAATCTGGAAGGGGTGAGGGTGCAAGGCAGGGGGAGGACAAAGACCGGGTCCACTGAATAAAAAGTACTAGGGCTAGTCTTGAATCAGAAATATGGCCTAAAAATGTAATTTACTTTTTAGCCTATATAATGATGCACAATATACTGTATATCTCGATATTTTGAAATCTCCTCTAAACTACTGCAGACTACTGAAATAATAAGTTTAATAAAGTAGCTACTGTTACATAATACACTTGATAAAGTACTGTTTAATGGCATTGTTAAACATAACGGTTTGTTCACTGTGACTGGAAATAAACTAACAGCTCTCAAGTTCATATATATTAATAATATTTGCAAGTCTATTGGTGCTCCATGGTTACAAAAGGAAACTTAATGGTGGCAGTCTGGAGCTCTGCAGGTACAAAAACACATGCCTCGCCCGCTCACGCTCAGAAGAGACTGGTCTGGATGGGCAGGGGAAGGATATTTGACAAATCATATTTGTGTGTTTTTGTCTTTCTGTGTCTGTGAGTGGGAGAGTCATAGGAGAGCACGAGAGAACTGAAACACCAAAGCAGTAACACAATATAGTCATATATTCCGTGTGGAACAAGCTGCCATACATCAAATATAATCAATATATTTCCCAACCCTTAGGCCATGTTTACACGAAAACGATCTGCTGAAAACGGAATAATTTCTCATTTTTGGTTTGAAAAAAGTTCCGTGTTCAGACGACAACATTTTGATAACAATCACCGTGCACATGGATCCGCAAAAATGACCAAAAGCGCTGTAGTACACATGCCAGGCCAGTGGTTGGCGATGTGATTTTGCAATGAAACAACACGCGCCTGCTCACATGCACTTCCTTCTACAGAGCAGTGATGTATAAACAAACAAAATGGCAACCGCATGAACGTTTCTCTGGACGGACGACGAGGTGGAGTTGCTACAGTAAATCTACACTTTGCTGAAGAAGTGTTGATAGAGCTCAGGAGTCCGCCATTGTTGTTGTGATGGTCGACTTTCTTGTGCATGCCTAGTGACTGGAACCGTAATGCACATGTGCGAAAAATCTCCGTTTTCAGAGGAACTGCATATTGCAAGTTTACATGACAACGGAGACGGTGCTGTTTCCAAAAAATTGCACTCTGGAACCCGTTTTCAAAACAGTGCGATTTCAGGCACCCAAAACGCCGCTGTCGTGTAAACGATCCGCCAAAACGCAACTAAAGTTTACCGTTTTCGGTTGAAATTGTCATATAAACAGGACCTAAGTCAAATAAGATTTGGCTGTTCTATACAAATATTTAACTATTTGTTCCTTTTTTCCATTAGAGTTTGAACAGTCTTCAGAGCTCATGGTGACAGCGACATTCACGTAATATAGTGAACAAGCCAAGTTAGCCTTCCAAGCTAATTTTTGGTAACTATGCTAACGAGAGATTGGTAATGCGCAACAACATTTTTTTCAGACACTAGTTATAAAATAAAAGCCACAGACTGTATCATATTAAGTGGCTGTGAGCTGTTAATTCACCACTTATAAGCAAAGGGTTGATATTATCGTTGTCTCGGAGTCTGACCAGGAAAAGCTTCTCTTTATCAAGGTAGCTGCCCGCGTCTCACTTAGACTCACCCTTTGTTCGGGTCTGCAGCTGCCTGTACGGAGAGGAGCATAAAAGCAGGGAACATTCACGCTGTAGCTAAATAAGGGAACCGAAACATTCCCAGAAGTACACTGCACACTGACTGACAAATACAAAAGAGAAAAACTGAGAGGTATCTGTCTGATAATTCAGATCTTCGACTTTCAGAGGGCAGCACTAACATACACAGTAAAAAATACCTCCCTGTTCCAACAGAGCCACAGACACACACCCGAGGGTTTGGGTTCAGATTCTGAAAGGGTCATTATGAATCGGCAACAGGCCAGCATCCTCCCAAGGAGCCGGGTGTGGCCTGAAGCAGATAATATATATATATATCTGTTTGACTAGCAGATCCAACCCAGCTGACCTTCTGCATGAGCCCTGCTACCCCTGCAGTGTCACAGATGGTGCCCAGTGGTGGCAATTTCACTTTTACTATAACACATTAGTATTTCTTAAAACTATTTATAGTTCGTTTGCTCAGTCCCTTTTGTTTTTTGAATTTTCTCTTTCAGTTACAGATGCACATACATGTGTCCTGCATAACAACTCAAACTAGTGTAATATCTTATATTGATCAATTTTATTTATTGGTTTTGTTTTGTCTAGTTTTTTTCATCTATGTCTACGTATTCTCTACCTCTGTCTTTGCTCATGTACTGCCCCTACGCAGCAAAAGAAAAAAGAAAAGAAAAAGCACTAGATATTTTGTTTGACGGTTTACAGACTTTGCCCTTTCTCGCTGTATCATGCGGTGCAACAAGAGTGTGGCTGCGATACATGTAAATGTCCTGTAAGTGATCCTGCCTGTGTATGAAGGGGAGCTGTGGTCCTGTATGTGGGCCAGCAGAGATCATAGGTCAGTCTGCCACCGTGAAAATGGCACTGATAATGGTGACTCGGATTTCAAAGGAGGAACTTGACCCTCTTGTCTATGCTTGATGAGTCAGGGTACTTTCAAGACCATCTCATCTCGCAGCCTACGCTCCTCGCTGAGTGACAGGCTCAGAAGGGTGTGCATGCGCCATGTGTGTCAGCATTAGCCGAGTGAGCGATCTCTGTGTCATCATCCTTCACCACCGTAAGCGAGCTGGCACCGCCGACTTGGTGCTCGGTTGACGAAGGCCTCGGTTGGCACCTGTCAGTCAGTGGGCGGCCAAGTGTGGCGCCCTCCATTAGCCTGGCTGACAGCCCTGGACCTGGGGCATCACTCACTCACTCCCTCGCTTCATCAGCTTTGCGCCACCCTGCCAGCACTTGCTTAGGGCCTTTCAGCAGCGCACGCACGAGCACGTAAATGCAAACGCACACACAAGCACCCACATCCTTCCCGAGAGCCATTCACCTTGGAGTCTGCCAGAGAGTAGTGACCTGGAGTCGTGGCTAAGGCGAGGCTTCACTATGACAACTCAGCTGCTCCCTCCTGTCACTCCGCCCTTCTCTTAGTCTTTCATTACTCCTCGTCTTAAGTCCATCCTCTTTTTCTTCTAGGACATCTTCCCACTCCATTCCTCCTTCCACCTCCTCCTCCACCACCCACCCCCATATCTCCTGTCCTCTGAGGTCCATGGTTAATTCATGTAGAACTTGGCATTGGGACTGGTAGCCAGTATCCAGTCATTTTCACTGATTCAACTTGGCCAGGCTTCAAGGTTGAACGGGGCACACATTTATCTGAGACCTTCTGGAAGCTCGAAGCTTGCCAAAGACCTTACTGTTCCTCTTCAACCTCCATTAGCCCTCCCCACTCCTTCCTTCTCTCTACCTGCTCCCAAAAGCATTTTTTGGAAAGACCGTCTTTATTGCCGTGGCTTATTAAGGATTAAAGATGAAAAGATTCTTGATCTTCAGTTTAAAATAATGTCAGTGCCCTAATTAGGTCAAACCAAGCTTTCTAAACAGCAGCATAGCCCTGCCCCTGTTTCCCCATCTCTCCTGAATCTAGTTAGTTGCTCGGGGCCACAGAGGTAATTTCAGATCAATATTCACCTTCTCAAAATTCACAGTGCCACTCAGCAGAGGCCATATACCTCTGTAGTGCTGCCGCAGCTCCAATCCCACCTCTCCCAGTGAGTCGATACCATTCATCGGCCAGTAAACACCCCTCACATTGATGCGGGATTTCAACACATGTTGAGGTTCCCTGTGTGACTGCTTGACTTAGAGGGCGTGTGTGTCTCAGGGCACTTAAACACTTCAGAGCCGTGTTGCAGCCCTGAGGGTGATTTATGAGGAAAGGGGAGGAAAATCTGAAAAGATCTATATCAAGGTGTTTTCACAGCTGCTGCTTACACACGTGACACAGAAAAATGATAAGGTGATCAAGTCAATCTCAAGCATTTTCTTATTGCTAAGCGTGTATCCAGTGGGAATTAGTCTTAAAACAAATCTGTTTGTGATTGCAGTGGGGAGGATTACCAACTGTAACCTGTGGGACTGGCCGATGAAGCAAGAACAACATTATCTCAATATAATTTTCTTCGATTGAGATAAAATAAATGTTCTATAAAGTCTCTATAATTGAACAACCCATACGCCCATGGAGGGGAGCAGCTTCTACCCACCATCGACCAGAGGAAGAAGAAGTGGTAGTAGTAGCAGAAGAGACCGGCCACTAATGTTGTTCAAACATTCAACATACTCATAAAGTTTTTAACGTTCGTCAACAAGAAAGGTCATTAGTCAGCAAAATTTCCTTGGTCACTTAGTCGCAGAAAAATACAACAACAAAACCTATATGACTGGTAGTGATGGCCAAATGAAGCCTCATGAAGCATTTTCTTTATTCTATGAGCCCACTAGATGGCGCTTTTTGTTCAACAAAAGGTTGAAAGCTTCACTGAATTGCCATTCTTTGAGCCTCTCTCTTTAAACCATGAGCGCCATCTAGTGGGCTCAGAAAATAAAGAAAATGCTTCATGAGGCTTCATTTGGCCATCACTACCAATCACACAGAAAGGGTTTTAGCAGCTGGAGGCGCCTTTTTGTAATTGTTTTAATGAGAATGGAGCGGATTTTGCATTGAGATACGCCTCGCTTCATGAGGCTTCATTTGGCCATCACTAATGACTGGACCATGAGGGAATTTAATTTGAAAGGACAGACACAGGAAGTGTCCACGCTCAGCAGTCAGACAGGAGTCAGATTAATTTCCAGGGCTGGTACCTGCGGTTATTCCACAGGCTAGTTAATAACATGTCGGGCAGGAAATCCAAAGTGTGGGATCATTTTGAGAAGGTGAAGGACGAACCCAAGGTGATATGTAAACTCATCTTCATTGGTCGACTACAAACATGACGTATCATCTGAAACATGGAAGTAGCTACATGCCCATTAGCCAATTAGCACAATCACTACTGGTTTGCCGACTGCACAAAGACTTCGACATACTTTTTTTCATTGACATTATTTGTGTTCTGCTACTTGGCAAATGTTTGACGTGTTCTCACAATAAATTGAGTGAAAGGATACCAATTTTTTTCAGCCCAAAAGGCGCTATAACGTGAGACATTGTGATGTTTCAAACGTGATTTACAAAATCATTTAGGACAACTTTGATCCAAAGTATTAATCTAGCTTTATTTAAGCTATTTCTGAAAGGTCGTATTAACTTCTACAGTGACTTAATTACATAAAAAGTGCACGTATCATTAAAGTTTCTAATGCAACGCCAAGACTTCTCAGAAAGCAGCCAACACGAGTACTTGAAGTGTGAGTGTGTGTGATCCCTGTCCTTCTGTCTGATCAATGGGAACATGTGTTAATGAGTGTTTACTCCACGGCTGACTGGACCATCAGGGTCCAGTGCTAACCTCCTCTGTCTGATAGTATTACTGACGCAATATATCCTGCTGTCCTGCCACACACACACACACACACACACACACACACACACACACACACACACACACACAGAGCCAGAGACACAAACACCATCTTCTTTCCCACCAACTCTCTGAAATACAGAAACACTCACATTTTCGATGAGCGATCAACAGTGTAAACACGACAAGCTTTTTGTTATTTGTGGTGATTAAACATCTGATTGTTGGAGTCGGTTGGTACGCTACCAAGGGCTCTTCTTAGTCACAGACACACATCCAAGCTCACACACACCACCCACACACTCATGCAGTGATTTTGGTTGTTTGTACTATGTGCTGTATGTGGGACAGTTTAACCATGAAGGTGATTCAGTGGGTTTCTGCAAATTACAAACCCAAAATAACAGAAAGAGAAAAGTTCTTCTATGTGTAAATAAAATATGGATATCCAGCATTGTATATGTGTTTACTTTATACACAGTAGGGCTTCACAATGTCAGGAAAACATGTGACATGCAATAACGTTGTTAAATATTGCAATGATGATGATATGACTCAGTTAAATGAACAAATATTGAAGTAGACAGTTTTAATGTCTTTCTGTGTCTTTCTGCTTTAGGTCTGCACTGCTCACACAGACCTCAGACAATTAATAATGTATTCACACTGAATTTAAAAAAAAAATGAAATGCAGTGATGTTGGCAGGATTCAGTGTAGTGAGTCAGAGAACCCACAGGTGCTCTTTTTGATCGGATCCCCAATAAAATGTGTGTTTTTTGACAAACTGTGGTGTTAAACTCATGTTTGACGTTATACGGTTCTAATCATGGCTATATTCATGTAAGCTGAAGATGTTTCTGAAAGTTAAATAAAATGCCAAATCTGAAAACCACAGACTGTATATGAATCTTTATACTGTATATGATTTATACATAAAACATTACACAGATACCACATGTTGAGCTAACAATAGAGAGCACCAAAAATCATCTACTCAGCATGAGATCAATCAGATGTAAGATATTTTTGTAATTGTGATAATCCCATAGAAACAGAATTTCTATGGATAATCCATAAAAATGTATATGAGTTACTGTATGAATTTATTAGTCCAGTATTTTGAGGATTATTTTCACTTCGTGACTATGAAATGAAGAAGAAATAACAACAACAAAACTGGTCTTGCGCGAGACATGCAATATGTACGTTAAATGGCGGCTGCTGGTGAAAATATTGTTCCAACGTAGCATGTCACCTGGACGGTAAAATATCATGGGGTCATCACCAACATGAGTCAACACGGTATTGATCGGTAGCAAAATTACATCATCAGAATGTAGCATTATCAGGAGGACAACCACACGGCGTGTCACCTGCACGTTAAAGCACCATCGTCACTAGTCTTTTACACAGACGCCGATGACGTCAGCACGCTGGCTGACTCTGTCTGGGGACACTCCCATAGGAAAGTTGTAATAGAAGCAGCGCTGGCTCCCAGCGGCAGTGATGTGATTGGATCCAAATCCGTGTACTTCTGTACTTCCTCGACCAGCGGCTGATTAGCTTTGCCTTACACCTAGTGCTGGGCGGTATATCGGCTCATACTGAATACTGGTGTTTATTTTTCTTATGATATGAATTTTTCATATACCCCAATACCGGTGAGTATGTAGCGTGCACAACGTTGGGAACGCCGCGTGGCAGAACGTAGCGCTGCACGACATTGTTTGACAGGAGACTGTTTTGCAGTTGCACTAAACAAGTATGTGAGGGCACAACGGCGTGTTGAGCGGTGAAGATGGATAAAAACAGTGAAAGTTCCGAAACTGAAGTTCCAGAACGAGAACATGACACAGAACTTGTACCGAAAAGAGGAGCCGTGTCTATTGTTTGGAAGTTCTTTGGCTTTAAAAAAAACCCGACGTTGATCAAACAACAATTCTCTGCAAATGTTGTAGAGCTAAAGTTGTAGCCGCAGGAGGCAACACGAGCAATTTGCTTCACAACCTCAGCTGCAAACATGTCTTGGAATATCAAGAATGCATGAAACTAAGATCTGCGTCCTCCATGTCTGCAGGTAATGTTAGCACTGCAAGAGTAAAGTCGAGTCAGATGTCACTTAAAGACGCGTTTGCTAGGGGGACGGCCTACAACAAGAAAAGCAAATGGTGGATTGAGATTACCAACGATATCACTATCCACTTAGCCAAAGACATGGTACCACTGTCATGCATTCTGATTCTTTCACTTCAGTAGAATCATGAGTGCCACCTCTTTGTAAACAGCATCATTTTGTGAGGCCAGGCAAACCTGTATTAATACTAGTGTGGACATTAAAGTTTTTCTACAATATTCACACCTCAGGACAGTAAAATAGGCCATTCTAAGCCAATTTACTGCAGCAATTCCTCTCTAAATCATTAGAAAATGTGGTTAACACCCAGTCGTGCATGAAAAAAAAATACCGTACCGTAAATTTTTGGTCATACCGCCCAGCACTACTTACACCCGCCTGCACCGAAATTGCTGTTCTCTGAATTGTTGTCTGTAGTACAACAGAAAAGGAAGTGTTCAGTGCATCGCAAGAAGAGATTAAAATGGATATGATTTCATTTGATTCAGCCATATTGCAACGCCGTCACGTGGTCTGGATATGCCCACCCATTTCTATTACAAAATGAAAGACGAATGTCCCCAGAATCCCATTCCGAAGTAAGGGAGGCTGGTCACACAAGACTACATCGTCACTAACATGACTGAATACAATATCTGTCACAGCAGATGTTACAACGTTAGGTGACAGGAATGTCTGTAGTAATATCCTACATGTTTGTGAATTTTGGTGTATTTTATGAACCTTCAAATACAAGGTTACTGTCTATCGATGGTCTATCGAAAAAAGGTGGTGCAGCGAGCTTCAGAGAGCCGGGGATGAAAACAAGTGGGCGAGCGGACAGGTGTCAGATCTGCGCAGAGCACCAGAACAAAAACACCGACACATCACGGACAGTATGATAACATTCAAAGCACAAGATTTACTTTCAGGGATTTCTGTTACATGAGAAATAATTTCACAAAGAGTCGGCCTAAAGTCAGCCACTGTTTCATAAACATGCAGCGTGTGATTACATGGCACATGTCAGTGTACTATTTATCGCAGTTTAAGAAGTCTTATGCTAACCCTATATTGCAGACGTTGATATATCAATAAAGGTACATTTTCAATATATCGTGCAGCCCTACAACACTTTGAAATCTGGAGCAACATCACTTCTCTTGTGCTGCTTTCAGACACCTTTCACAAATATTTAAACCTTTGAAACTTGAGCTAATTTGTGCAATTTCTTTCAAAAATATTGAGAAAATTATTTTAAAAAACTAGGGAAAAAAAATAGGGGAAATCATATTTATACTTTTTATTATTATTACATTTTAAAATTATGTTACGGAATAATTACAATATTTTCAAGAATTTTTTTCCAGGTCATTTTTTTTGTTTTTCTTTTTTTTTTAAATTTCTCTTTTTGCCATTTTTTTTTGCTCATTGCCCTCTTCACATATTTTTGTTTTTTATTTTTTAGAAATCAAGCCAGTTTGCTCAGGTTTCAAAGGGTTAAACACACCTCCCAACACACACGGCACCAGCACATACACGCTCATGTAAATATTTAACGGTGCTGGTGTACAATAAAATGAAATAAACAGAGAGAAATATTTAACGTGTGAAGACATCAATATTTTCTTTTAATGTATCCGTCTCCCTAACAACCACATCCTGCAGAATCATTCAGTGCAGCGTGCAGTGTCATCTTCCTCGTGTGTATGTGTGCATGTATGTGTGTGTATTGACATTTCTGGGTCGTGTGCATCTGTGTCAATTCTTGGTGCGACGGAGAGAGATAACAAAGCAAAGTGTGACAGAAAACACGACAAGATGACTGAAAAGAAGCACCAGAAAAAGAAAATTGTGTGTGTGTGTGTGTGTGTTAGCTCCATGCATATACAAAGAACTCTCAAAAGGAAAACTGATGTAGGTGTAGATTTGTAGACTCAACCTGCAGCGTGTGGGACAAAGCACATCTGTGTTTACTGTATCAAACAAACTGAGATCCGACTGTCGGTGCAGAATTATTAAAGTCAGAGCAAACAGACGGAGATAAGTATTCACTTTTTCTCCTTTTTGCTGGTTCTTTATATTTACCAGCTGTCTATCCAAAAGGTTATCGCTGGCCATTACCATTCAGCCCCGCTGAGGTCTGGCCATCGATACCCAGCGGCGCAGTGTAAATGTCAAAATATGGATGGCTGAGTTGCTGCTCTGGCCATAAAAATGAGGAGCTGCTCTAACGTGCCTGCTGGAGGGGACGTCTCTTAGTTACAGCCGTCTCTGCAGACATTTATAACACAAACTGAGGTGCAAAATGACCTACTAACATCGACACATACAGTCTGAATATTTTACTCACTGCCATATGTTGTCCAAGACCTGATTTGAATTTAGAAGAAACTTCAATTATTTACAATATTTTACATTTTCATTTAACGTGAGCAAAAAAGATTAATCCTGCAGGAGGAAATGAGTCGAGGGCTGTAAGTGCATGTGCATGTGCATCTTGGCATGCTCAAAGTGCATCTATTAACCAGGAGAAACAGGGCATTGGCCTTCTAATCAAAGCAGAAGGCCTGGACTTTGAAAGGTGGGAAATTTCCCAAGAGAGACAGCACTGGTTGAATCCAATTTCCCTCTAGATTAACCGACCGCTCACGCAAATTATAATTCAAGGAGACAGTGATGTGATTAGAAAGAGCTTATCCTCTCTCGTATAGCAGTTTATACAAGACAATCAACAACAAGTAAGGACAGAGGTGCCTCATGGTGACATGACAAATTGTTTGTTGGGCTTTAAACTGCACGTTTATATTAGTCTATGTTACTTTGTTTCAGTTGCTGTTACCTGACACACTTAGGCCTCCGTACCCAGTTTCTGTACCCCTACGTTCACCTTTTGGGGGTACCCCACCTTTCAAAGGGGTGTCTCCCACCTTACCTCTCCTCTTTTGCTGTTGTGCTCCGTGGGAGAGGTAAACCACATTGCTCTTGTGGTAATTTCCGTGTTTTAGCGCTGTTCATTTTATGCGAACATAATCTTGTGTCACTTAACTTGCGTCAGGGCTGGAGTTTATATGGTTGTATATGACGGAAGATTTTGTTTTTGCCCCTTGTTGTCAGTCAAGAGAGGAATTATAGCTACTGCGCAGCGACGGGTCGGTCCGGGCATTTTTAGGCAATTCTGAGCAACAAGCAGAAGAATTGGAAGACATTTAGGAATTTAGCAACACAATCTGCCTTTTGCATCAGCTGAGGCTTGAACTCACAACCTCTGAGACTAAGAATCAATTTCTATCTCACTGAGCTAATTAGTCAGTGACAATTCATGTGTAGCTTCACAAACTGACTACGCCAGACGTGCAGGTTTAGCAGCTGTCCGTGCATGGAAAGGCAGATTTGAAACCACTGTAAAAAATTCAGTTATTAAGACAAAAATCTGAAAATACACATATTGCATCTAGACAGCATGGAGATGTTGTAACAATGATTGATTTGCTCCATAAGTGAAAAACTGATGTTTAAAATTGCCATTTTTACATTGACTCCAATTGTTCACATTAGAGCAAAATTCAAAATGCTGTCCAAAATTCAGTTTTTGAGGTAAAATTCTGATATTTGCCACACATCATCTACCATGACTCTAGAATTTTGTCATTTTTTTTCATGAACATTGAAGATTTATTTAGCAAGAATTTGCATGTATATGTTTACAGTACCGTTTACAGTCAAACATTTTGATGCACTGTAGGCTCAATTTTGATAAATCGAAAATTTGAGAAACATAGTTTGTGTAGGACAGTCTGAAGATGCTCTGTAGCAAGTTTGGTGTCAATTGAGCAAAAGTTGTGGGAGGAGATAGGTTTAAGAAGTTTTACAGTTTTTGAAAAAAAAACAGTGATGAACTTCATAATTTTTAATAGGTTTAAATGTACAAAAGTTTCTTCAGTATTGGGGCTACAGTTTGATGGAAGTTGGTTGATTCGTTATGAATTTTCAAAGTTTTGAACTTTAGACGCTTGCTGTAGCGCCACCATCAGGACTATTGGCTTGAGTTTACAGCTGAGGATATCTGGCATGAGACTGGACCTTTGTGCAAAGTTTGGTGAGTTTTCACCCATGGGAAGTATGATTTCCTCGGAAGAAGAAAGAAGAAGAAGAAGAATACCTAGGATTACAATAGTCACTAATAAACTGAGATCCACAGTCTGGGCTTCTTTATATCTACACAACACAGACATCACTAAAGTCCACCGGTTACAATATACACAGAATCACTCGGTCGGGTTCACACTACATAATGTTTTTGTCTGTTCTGACAGTCACTATGTCAGATTGGGTGACTGTGGAGTCATAAAATCGAGCCGTGACTTGCCCGACTTGGTCCACACCAATCATCCCAGTTCATCTCTCACGACGTGTGTGATGTCATCAGGTTATTCTTGTCCTTTTTATTATCATGACTATTATTTCAGTCACTGTGGCTGATCATGTGCCAGCTGAAATGTTGTAGTAACGTCAGAAGCGTCTGGAGCTACGTTTGAAATACCTTACACAAGCTATGCAAGTCACCGAATCCTCCACAACAAGTTCCTGCAAATGTTTCACAATAAAAGTATTTTTAATAATAAAGTGATTCTCTCAAACGAAGTTATAAGGAACTTTTAATTTTATACAGATACAGGAAATGTTGAGTTTGATGCATTAAACGGGCGCGGATAAAAAGTAAAAATATAAAAATACAGAGGGAATAATAAATAACAGACCGTCTATAATGTAGTCTGTTTCAAATGAAGCTGGGAGCCTCTGCAGTTGTGCTGAGTAAAATTCCTGCCACTATTTTTTAAATTTTCTTACTTTATGTCCGTCGCCATTATAACGAAATAACATTCTTTGCTAGCTTGATGCTAATGGCCGTTCTCACCGGGTTAATAAAGTGCTTCTGCTGTTACATCATCATTTTTCCTTTTTTACTCTGTCGTGGTAACGTCACTCGGGGAAATATCTAAAAGGCTGCGGTGTTATTGACATACAGTTGTCTACGGCAGCCAATCGTTCTGTGTTCCTATTGGTCAAAGTGATGGCTGTGACGGGAGAAGTTATGAGCAACAAAAATCAAAATAAAACATGGCAGACAGTCTGTTGGAACGTTGTGAGGCGTCCCAGAAATGCCGTCAGTTGTCGTCTACTGTGACACACTACAAGAGATTAAACGACGGATTATCTTGTACGACACCTGTTGTCGTTCACGATCCGAGCCGACACCATCCGACGCTACCTCGGGCTGATATTGTGTAGTGTAAACCCAGCATTAGACACCTTGAATTACAAAGCGATGAGAATTTGGGAATCACATTGAGCAGCATATGCATGGTGTGAACCAACCAAAAGGGAGTGACAATTAAAAATATGGCCCATGCAGTGTGTTTGTTATGACACAGGCAAGAAACTGCACAGCTCATAATAAAGTCTAAAGGTTAGAAGCGTAGTTTCATCTTACAAGACATCTTTTTTTCCCCTTTACCGAGCCAAAGAGTGACTGCGAGCCCTGCTGAGACAACAACATCCTGTCATGGGTTCAATTGCCTTCAACCAGAGTCATAAAGTATGATGATGGAAATTCAGTGAAAGGAAAAATAAATACAGACGGTGCAGCATCTCATGTAATATTACCTACTGTGTGCTTGCTATGTTTGTTTATAAGACAATATCCCTTGTCAACATAATGCGCTTCACATTATGTACGAATAAAACAAATGGCACACAACTACCAGGTGCGAATAAACAGGTTCCTAAGTTGACTTATCACTGGTGAACTGTGTGTCAACACAGAGCGCATTATTACCAGGTGTAAAATGGAGCCTTTGAGGCCTGGATAGCGACTTTAATGACCAATCAAGGGTGGTGCTAATAGTAGCAAAATGAAGAGCAAATAAAAACCAGATCAGTTGCTTGTTAGATAAGAAAAGTCAGTCTTTTCATTAAAAAACGCTCATATTTTTACAGAATTAACAGTCCAGAGTCCAGGATGCAGAAAGCACTCAGGATGAAAATATAAAATTGCTCTTTGGGGTCAGAACCCTGATCTGTCCACAGATCACTACACTGAAGATCACTTGAAATAAGTCCTCTGTACAGATCTGTCTATCTCCACCTCACAGGGAATTTACGACTCCCTCCAGTTCAGCTTTGTGCTCCCCTCTGCATCTCTCCCTCTCCCTCTTTACTTGTGTGCCCAGGCACTTATGCAAATAAATCACGCTCCTAATTACTATGCAATTTATTTACAACAAAGCAAGATAGTGTGGAATACTGTCATTTGCATAATAATGACAAAGGGGGTCTCAGAAGAGTTGGCTTTAAGGAGCTTGTTGAGGGGAAAAGACATTGAACGGAAGAAGAAACAGGTCAGAGCCAATACACTGACACAGTGTGACTACACGCTTTGATGAACATCAACATGTTAAAACAACTGGGATACTCTGTTCCTCAGCCTCTAATACTGGGTCAGACAAGGTGGACTTAGACTCCGGTCACACAAAAAATGTTTGAGCAGCTGAAGGCGCCGTTTTGTAATTGCTTTTATTGAGAATGAAGCTTTTTGCTTGCTGTTTTTGCATTGCTATGTGCCTCGCATTTCTGCGCTCTGGGCTCCTGGTTTATTTGCCAGAGAGCTTTGAAGAAAGCGCCCCATGTCATCTCTTTATTCGTCAACTTTATTCCCATTGTCCAATCAGATGATTTGAGAGACGGGCCTTCTGTGGTGGTCACGACAACAAGTGGAGGAGAAACTGGTGGTAGTGGTTGCTGGATATCCAGAGCTAGTGATGGCCAAATGAAGCCTCATGAAGCATTTTCTTTATTTTCTGAGCCCACTAGATGGCGCTCATGGTTTAAAGAGAGAGGCTCAAAGAATGGCAATTTAGTGAAGCTTCCAACCTTTTGTTGAACAAAAAGTGCCATCTAGTGGGCTCAGAAAATAAAGAAAATGCTCCATGAAGCTTCATTTTGCCATCACTACCCAGAGCTATACAGCCTGACGATAGACAGCAGGTTGTCAAACTGTCCCTGAGTCATCATAAAATATACCTTGAAACGTCCATGATGGAGGAGAAGCTCCTGGACCAACTGGTGCTACTCCCCATGATCCAGCCTCTTTTTTAGGGTCTCATGTACCCACACAGATCTCTGTTTATCTGCTGACAGCCTCTCACCCTCAACCAGAGCTACAGACAGCACCCTCTGCCTCAACATGTCAGGAACTATAGATTACACAGAAAGGTTGGGGTAAGGAAAAAAATAAAAATACTGAAACCGAATATTAGTGGCACTTCCGGTGTGGTCGAGACCGTATAGGTCTCGATCAAACCATCTATAGTGCACGGTCTTTAGTGCATGGCACGGGTGCATTTAGGGTGTGTCTGTGTCCACGTTTGCAGGTTAAACGCTGCATAAACTGGGCACACAGTAAGGAACAAGGGGAAAGCGGTTGTATTTAGTGTTTTGAGTGTAACATGAATTCAATCCCTTTAAACGCCAGGTGCACCTGCAAGTAAATGCACACAGGGTCTCTCTTAATGGGGTGTAGGACAGCAGCTCTGCTCTCTGCTGTGTTCACAGTTTATAGAATGTAATAAATAATTTTCTCATTGTCGATGTATTATTTCACCCACCTGCATCTGTGTGCCTCTGTGGACACACATGGTGAACCCCCCTATATAGGTGCATCTCATTAACTGAGTGTTACTGCTACTCACACAACTTGGGCGCTGGCCGTGAAAATGACAAGTGCGTCAGTCTGAAACTAGCAATGGCAACCTAAATGTACGTTCTATATTTCCCTGCACTTTTTTATGCCTGTAAAGTGTCTTTGAGTTTTTGAAAAGCGCTCTACAAATAAAATGTATTATTATTATTATCATTATTATTATTGTTATTATTATTATTATTATCATTATTATTATTATTATTATTATAAGGGCCATCTTGTTGAGGAACTGCAGCACAACTTTCCCAAATTACTTCCCGACTGTCACAAGCATTACAACTCTTTCACTTACTCGTGTGTTTTCTGTACATCTGATCTTTTGCAACTGATCTAAACTCTCGGACGTCACACAGAAATGCCGCAGGTGACAAGTGTGTATGACTGTGTTTCATCCCCCTGCCTCACCTCTCCATATGTTCCCATTCTCACTTTAACACCAGAGACACCACTAAGAGTTTAGAGGTAAATAAGCCACACTTCGACAAGTTCCTACAGTGGAAGACAGAAGCCGAGTGGGCACCTCATATTGTTTGTGATACAGAGAAAGAAAGAGACTTCAATAGCTGTCATGTTCGGGATAATTAAATGGGAGCAGCGAGCGGTTCAGGGCCTGACTTTCTGTAAGCCGGCAGGACATTTCAGTCGATGCCATGAGCAATTAAGCGGCAACAAGGCGCTCTGCAATGAAAGACTTGTCGCCCTCCCATTTCTTGTGTCTTTTTCAGGTCTTGGTGACATTTGGAAAACACGGTAAATAATGAGCTTTTAGAAAGTATATTCGCACATTATCACTCTGTCATTCACGCCTGAATATTAACCTTAAATTTCCAATGAGTTCAGTAATTTTATTTGCACATTTGACAGCACAGTGATTATGTTTTAGTGGTTTAAAGACACTCTTAACCTTTTTTGTTCTGTTTTTTGTTTGTTTAGTTTTTTCCTAACTGTTTCGAGATGCCAAATTACTCTTACTCTTAACCTATGTCCATTATTCATCCCATCACTTATCTTCACTCACCAATTCTCACTCTTGATCTTTACATGCCGTCCACTTTACTGTCAAACCTCCCATTTAAGCCCCGTTTCCACAAAGCAACGTGATACGGTTCAGTTCAGTTTGTTTCCACTGTAAAAAGTTGTGGATGGTACAAACAGAACTGTTCTGTACCGTCCCCATTTTCTTCTGTCTCCTCTCTTACTTTCTCTCACTGTAGACCTTTTTTCTGTCTGCATCTTCTATTCCCAGTTCTCTCCCAAATCCATCACTCCCTTTCCAATTCAGCTGAAGTCAGCAGATTTCATTGGTTTAAAAGTCAAAGACCAAAAGTGCAGAAGCAGGAAGATCACAGCTATATATTCAGCGCTAGAGGATGAGACTGTAAATTCTGCCACAGCCTCACTCTTGCCATCTTCCAGGTAAATGAGTGGACTGTAGGGGATGAGATGTACTGAGCCCGGGTGAAGCTGAAGGTGAAAGCCAGTCATCCTGAACTGTACAATTAAATCAGAGTGGCAGCGTGAATGGGCCGCTCCCCTGGAGGGCAGCAGATAAAGCAGGGTGGCCGCTCCGCTGGGGGAAAAAAGACTTTATGGTTTATGGAGGTCCTACTGGAGCACCGAGAACTGAGAGACAGAGAGAGTCCCGCTGTGTGACAGGCCCACCCTGCCTTCACCTTTAACAGGTCCCTCTGTCCCTTTATTTGTCACACACACCCACATCACTCCGTAACATACTTCAACAAAGCAATTCTCCAACAATATCACTTTAGAAAATTGTTGCTTGTTGTTGTTTAGAAAAACAGAAGCCAATCAGCTTTATGTCTGAATCTTTTCTCAAGAAAATTTGTTCATGAGAACAAAAGTTTAGAGTCAATGACAGATTAAAATATAACTTCAAAGCTTTAATGCCTAAAAATTAGGGATGCACCGATTTATTAGCCGAATCAGCCATCAGCCTACTGGCAAATAAGTTGATTCAGTAAACTCACTAGTGATGCATCGGGGAATGCACCCTATTTTTCAAGCTAGCTAATGTTAGCTGTTAGCAGTTGGTGGCTTGAATGCATCGTAATGTAACACAGTGCACCTTTGTTAGCTTGTTAGTTCCAACCTCCAGCTGCTGATCCTGTAATGTAATCTTGTAAATTAGTTTTTGGTGCAAAACTGTGATGAATGAAGCTCAGCGTAAGTTCAATCAGGACCACTTTCTTTGTGCTCACCTATTCACAATTCTTTCCCTCCCACTCCCACTGCTTCCTCCAATCAGCTGACTGTAGATGTTCCCTCTTCTAGCTGCCCAATCACACTGCCACGATCTCTCTCAGCCAATCAGGATGCTTCCGCAAAATTTTAAACCTGCTCTCTCGTCTGCTCCTGTCAGCTGTCGAGCTCTCAAAGACTAATTTTCCTCGTCTCATCTCCACCACCTCTACCACCACCTGCATCTGGACCCCAGAGGTAGTGATGGCCAAATGAAGCCTCATGAAGCATTTTCAAAGAATCACTACTAGAATTGCTCAAAGAATGGCAATTCAGTGTGCTTTCAACCTTTTGCTGAGCAAAAAGCGCCATCTAGTGGGCTCATAAAATAAAGAAAATGCTTCATGAGGCTTCATTTGGCCATCACTACCCAGAGGGGGGGTTCCCTAATCCACTATGGATTCATCACCCTCCTTAAATCATACCATCTTTACTGGGTCGAGTCGCCAAAGACCTTCCACATTTTCATTCTTATGTGCACATGTTAATAAATATTATTTTACTATAAAAATGAGTCTCTCCTGATTTAAATACCGATGTTTGAAGGAGAATTTTTTTTATGTTTTCACTAGTGATGGCCAAATGAAGCCTCATGAAGCATTTTCTTTATTTTATGAGCCCACTAGATGGCGCTCATGCTTTAAAGAGAGAGGCTCAAAGAATGGCAATTCAGTGAAGCTTTCAACCTTTTGTTGAACAAAAAGCGCCATCTAGTGGGCTCAGATAATAAAGAAAATGCTTCATGAAGTTTCATTTGGCCATCACTAGTTTTCACAGCAATATAATGGATTTTCGAAGCAGTTCCTTTTAAAGATGTTTGTCATGTGAAAGGACATTATATTAAAGGTTGTTTCATCAATGATTAAAGTAGTGCTCTTTCAAATATAAAGCCCGATATCACTGATCACAATTTGTCTCAGAGGGCTTTTACGGCATACATCATCCCTCTGCCCTTTGACCTTCACAGCTGATAAAGAAAAACTCTCCAAAAAACCCCTTTAATGGTAGAAAAAATGTAAAAGGGGCCCATTTGCACATTTGGAACACTTATATTTCAAATGAAGAAACTGAAAAACCTTTTATTGAAAAAGACTAAGAAATTCATTTTTTTAATAATTTTATTTGAAATTAAAGTCAGTTGTCTAATCATTTTAGCACTCAAATATTGTAACAGTTTAGTTTTCTTTATAATGAAGATTTCTCTGTTTCCCTAGCACAAAAAAGGGAATTAATAACGATAAAAACAAAATAACAGCCACAAAAAAGATCTGGATCAGCGTCTGCTATCGGCCAAATTGTTATTTCATACATTGTTATCGGCCCTCAATTTCACAATCAGTGCATCCCTTCTGAAAATGCCCCTTAATGACACATTGCTTATGTTATAACTGAACTCTCAGCCATGTGTAACTACCTCTGAAATACTGAACAATTAATGATCTCCACTGAAATCTATAATAAAGTATATACTCATTGTCGTAGGATCTTTTTTATTACTACCTCACATACTCTCATCTCTTATTCCCCCGCTCCCCTCATCTTTTCCCCTGCACCACCTTCTCTCTCTGCTGTTCCACTTGGGGGGGAAACCACTGTGGTCTCTCGGTGGACAAATCCATCCAATTCAAACGGCTGTGAAATTGGGTTGGAAATGAGCTTGCGTGTTGAACGGGGTGAAGTAAAAATCGACGCAGCGTTGAACGGCGTGGTCGATGGGGTTTAACGATAGGCTGCTCTTATGGAACCCAGCACTCTGGAGAGAGGTGCAAATAAAGGGAGACTCTTATGGCCTAAGAAAAAATGGTTCAGAGTCATTATAGAAAGGCCAGACAGTAATACGTAATCACCCTTGACATTAAAGTTTGCCCAACAGGTAACTAGTTTTATGTTCATGCAAGAGTGTTATCAGTTTTTCAGACTGAAACTCTTCATGCATGGAGTATGTGAAGTGACCTGTGGACGCCCTCTGCATAAAAAGATTCATACTTTATTGTAAATTGATGAGTCTCAGACTGGATGAGCCACAATTCCTTAAAAATCTTGCTTCCTGTGTAAATCAGTGTCTTATTCTTGTCAACTGTCTTCCTCAAGTTCACATTTTTCATCATTTAAGTGAATCAGTAACACAGAAAACATGACCTTAAACACCGTGCTGTGCAGCCCTATCAGCCACCAGCTCCCCCTTCTCAATAGCTCTGCTTCTATGTTTCGCTCATTCCCAGCATGCACTAGGAGGTTTCCATTACCCCATTAAGCTTTGTTGGAGAGATAAGGCTGTAAGCAAGCTCTCCCAAACACACACACACACACGCACAGAGGTTACAAGCTCTCCCCATGGAGGCCTCGCCTCGCTGTTGTCAGGAGGAGCATAAACATACACATTTGGCCTCCCTGACTGTGTGTGTGTTTGTGTGTGTGTGTGTGTGTGTGTGTGTGTGTGTGTGTGTGTGTTGATCCTGTGTCGTCCTGTGTGGTCCCTCTGTCTCTCTCTAACCCCAGAGCTGTTGTTTATCCTCTTTACTGCTCCTCTTGTTACCAAGCTCTGAAGTTGTGTTTGAGGTGCAGAGAAGTCTATTTTAAAAGTGATATGAAAACACAAAACTATAGGAAAATATATTTTACTGACAATAAAACTATAAAATCTACAACTTCTCTCTGAAAATACAAACATATTTTCCCACAAGGATTCACCATCTCTGGTGCACATTCAACTCCTCTTATTTGAGGTAGGAGTTTTAAAATAAGTATGTCTGAAAGGTGTATTCCTGCTTTAGATTTTCAAACAGAAAAAAAAAATCAGATTTTCATCACAACAGATTTCAAAACTGAGACGACGGCTAACAAAGAGCTATCAAATGCAAACAGAGAAACAGCATACTATACTAAACTCTGGGTGCGAATGGAAAAAAGAAATTAGCTCTGCTTATCGGTTCATAAACATGACTTGAAAATGAATTAGTGCAAACAAAGGCTGCGTGTATCTGCAAGGCCGCGGCTCGTCTGGCTACCTTCCAGGACCTTTTGTATATCTGCCAGGAGTCATGTTACGTCATGCATCAACACAACAACAGCTGGAGAGCTACCGTGCATGAATGGCTCGTCACAGTGCGAAAGATGGACCATAGAAAACCGTCAAAAGTTCATTAGCTGCAAGTCAAATCTGACAAAACATTTAAGGCAGCACGGCATCGATGTGATGTGTACCGTGTTTGATGTCTTGCGATCTCCGAGCCCAAGTGTGACGGTCACATTGGCGTTAAAGGGAAAGACGACCAAAGACAAAACCGAGGAGTGTCGCAGAGCAGTAATGGCATTTGGGGTGAAAGGGCTACATCCATTCTCGGTTGTTGAAACTCCGTCATTTAGGTAGGCAAGGTTATAAAACAAAAAGTAAACAGTTTGATGATGGCAAGGTACATATACAGTAACAGATATTGTTATTTTCAGCATTCTCAGAAATCATCGGCTGTATTCCTCGTCTGACTTCCGGCAGACGGTGATACAGCCTCTGGGGGCAGACCCCCGATTTTTTTGGCATTCCGGTTTGATTTGGGCGGAAGAGGCGAATTTCCGTTTCCGACTTTGTTTATATATAAGTAAATATGCTGAACCATTGCGATGGATTCAGAGTTTGCAGTGACGCCAATTATGTTCCGCCTCATTAGTTCACTGCACGGACCGTTTAACCTGGCAACAACTGCAGCCGGCTCAAACGTGATTGGTCAATATCACGCGTACTACAAACAGTCTACAACCGGAAACCAGGGCTCTTCCACTCTTCTTCCGGAGGCAAGATCTCTGGGGTTTGCCTACAGACTCTACATTCACTGAATGTAGAGTCATCCTGCTCTGAGTCTCCCTCTGCCCGATCTCCAGTTCATCCTCCCAGTCCAACCTAACAGAAGACATCCCTCCTCCACCTTTTACATCCATTCACCACTCCTCAACAACTAACACCTCCTGAATTACAATTAAGAATTTAAACGACATATTGTTGTGGCGTCGTCCTTGCTAGTGAAGCCAACAGCAAGTAGGCTAGCTTGTTATTATCAATAGTCATTTAGCTCTCTGTAATCTCCCTCCTTTCAGCTAGTGATGGCCAAATGAAGCCTCATGAAGCATTTTCTGTATTTTATCAGCCCACTAGATGGCGCTCTTTGTTCAACAAAAGGTTGAAAGATTCACTGAATTGCCGTTCTTTAAACCTCTCTCTTTAAACCATGAGCACCATCTAGTGGGCTCAGAAAATAAAAGAAATGTTTCATGAGGCTTCATTTGGCCATCACTACTTTCAGCTGCCACCATCAGCTATTTAGGTTTTTCCAGTGAAATATAAATGTAGTGTGTAGATAATTCCTCATTTCAACGTCATTAATCAGCTGTTCCTCGTCCACTGTGGCACTCTATAGCGGTCAACAGGAATGAAACAGGGTGTCTGACAAAAGATCAGCCAAAAACGGCAGCACAGCATTGCTTGCAGTCAGTTACTGTAGGACCTCTTTTGTCAGCTTTGAATCCCAAATGTTGCCATATTGGTGCAGTTTTGATTTACTTGATTATTTTCCATGTCCGTCTTCTCACCCCAAAATACAGGAAATTTCTAATAACCAAACACAATGAGTGATGCTCGTTTCCCCCTTCCACCTCTGCTGATATTTGACTTCCTGCCAGCCAGTTGGACCCTAGTGGCTCCGTTAATAAGCACACATAACATTAAATCAATCACGTTGTCATATGGCTTATTACTAATACAATACAAGCTGGATTTAGCACTGTGATGCAGTGGACACAGGTTGCTGATCGAGGCTACTTTTTAATTTGCCAATTAAAGCTCGTACAGAGGATCAGACCTGCAAAACCAGCAATCGTCCCAGCTCTAATCTGAACAGTCAAACATTCGACTCCCCCTCCATTCATGTCAAACACTTTAAACAAGTTTGTCCATTTACAATTTCATGACGTGCATCTTGATATTCAACAGCACAATGTACTTGGTCTTGCAAAGAAAATGAAGCACTGTGGTGTGCGCAGCAAAAAGGCATTAAGGAGTTGAATATTGAGGTTAACTTTGTTGTACATTCAAAATCTATGAATATATGAATACTGAATGCATTCATTATTTGCGTAATTTACTGCCACTGATATAAGAGACTCATTAAGCTTAAAAGGCGAAACAAACCCGATGTTAGCATGGTGTTGAGATAATGCCACAGCAGGTGCTTTACAAAAGAGTGCCCCCACAAATCTCCGAGCAGAAGAAGACGGGGAATTAAGCTAACGCAAACAGTTAAATGAATATTACAATAAAACAACTAAATCACAGAGCATGATGAATAAGTTTGTTGTGGGAAAAGCAGAATGCAGCAGGGAGAGAGGCACAGCATTTAACAGCATGAGATCTCTTAAGGCAATAAGTTTGTGTTTGTTTGTGTGTGTGTGTGTTTGAGTTGGGACCCTGAGGCTGTGCGAGGATGCGTCTGTGTGGATCCCCACGGTGACTCACGGGGATAAGTGGCAGTGGGCTGCTGAGGGGCCACTGAGAAATGGACGGCAAGATATGCTCATGGACGGGAGGAGCTGAGGAGATAGAGGGTGGTAATTGCCAGTGAGGGAGGAAGATGTACATTAACGAGAGGAAGGCCTCGTCATTTAGGTTTGAATGTGTACGGGTGGGAGTTTAAGACAAGAAGGCAGATAAAGTGGAAAAACAAGGCGGGGGTTGGAAGAGGTTATAAAACACCAGCAAAAGTTTCTCTAAATGAGTTTGAGCGGCAGAGAGCAAACAAATTCCTCCCTGGTCATGATGATGAAAACTCACAGAGGAGTGTTATTAAGGACAGGAACACTGGAGAGGAAGTGCTCGCCGTGGGGAGAGGAAGAAGGACATGATAAGCACTGTCGGCGAGGGACCCAGAAGAGTCAATATATACAGCAATTCACCAAATACCCAACTGATTCAATTATAGGGTACCATTACTGGGAGTAGTCAGGCCTGAGGTGGGCAGCGTAAAGTTCAGAGGAGGCTAGACCTTGATGTGAGAGACAAAGGGACTAAAGGTGCCCGAGGTTGACAGCTAATATATATAACACAGGAGCTGGGAAGTTGGATTTAAAGTCAGGTGGGGAAATACAGCGTCCCAATCAACACACTTCCTCTTCCTGCCTGTGTGGTGTCCCTGTGTAAATCACTGAGAGGTGCACCGCTGCTGCCAAGGTTGCGGATTCAATTCCAGCTGGGAAATCACTTAGTAGATATATGCAATATATGCATATTTTAACTTTGTCATAATGCAAACAGCATATCCTTTTAGTGGGTTTTCCCAAAACACACAAGCTGACAGCAGCGATTCCGGTTAAAAAGCAATATGTCTGAGGTGATATTTATGCATGCTCACATCTCACCACTCATACATCCAAATGTGACAACAAGATAATGAGATCTTTCAGCAGAGAAGAGAGAAGCAGGATGTGTTATAGCGGACGGGATGAGATGAAGAGTTAGCTCCAGCAGTGGCCCTGGCAGAGTTATATTTCATAGTACGCTCAGGAGCCGCCTGACCACTTGTAGGGTCAACACGTTTTCACTCCGACCTCATCATGGACTTTCCACGTTAGCAATACGACAAGCAAGGTATCCTGGGTGCGTTGGTTGTTGACGTTCCGGGACACCGTTCTCTTCTTTCACGATACACTTCAGGAAATTTAAAGTTTACGTTCAGTCTCTTTCAAAATAAATGCACTACATCGGTACTTCACTGCGAATTGGCGTTTTTTCCTTCGGCAAAAAACACACATGGTTGGGTTTAGGAAAAAAGAACAGGGTTTGGCTTCAGAATCTCAAGAGACATGAACACCGCTTTCTCGAATTAGGGTTGGGTTCTCTCGGACCTTCGCTGCCTTAACTTTCGTCCTTGTCCCGCTGCGGTTCCCTGATGCCACCAGACATCGTTAAACTATAACGGCAACTGGCAGCGTATTATGCCGATGTTAAAGGACACCTTTTTTTGTTGGTTTCTGAGGCCGAAAGTCACTGCACAAGCGCCGGATTTTGACAACTTCGGAGTGAGACCAGACTCGTAGGGTACCTTTAACACGTGGGTTCCCAAGCATGGACATACGCAGTCTACTCAGTGAGCGAGCAAGAGATTAACATTAATGTTAGCGACACAACAGCACCATAAAACTCTGATGAGCCTACCACGTACATTTCAAAGACAAGCCAACATACCTGACAACAACAGGCAGCAATATCCCAGAGAAACGTTTAGGCATTTAGCAGACAACAGATTCCCTCATTTTGCAGCAGCATCACATCAACATCAACAGTTATGTATAAGAAATATACAGCAACAATATGTAACACGAAGCCCAAACCAAGCTGCTAAAATAATCAATAAAAAGGCCAGATGAGAAAATTAAGTAGCATTCCTATTTGAAGTCATTTCCGCGTCTCCCTGTTGCATCAAGCTCCTGCAGAACTCCCTCTTGGAGGCCTGAGTCTGGACTGATTTTGCCAGTGTCATCCTGAGATGCTGAGGCACCACATACCGAGGATATTTGCTCCTGAGACGAAACATCGAAGTATTCTGAGCTTGCGCAGCAGTCACTGATGAGGGCAGCTGCAGCCGTAGACTTGGGCTCATACTGCTGCTCTCTGCATAGTCTTCACTGCCAAGACTTGTTCGCTCAGTTGCTTTCGTTTGCTCATTTCTAACTACTGATCACACAATTGAACACCAGAAATTAGTGATGGCCAAATGAAGCCTCATGAAGCATTTTCTTTATTTTCTGAGCCCACTAGATGGCGCCCATTGCTTAAAGAGAGAGGCTCAAAGAATGGCGATTCAGTGTGCTTTCAACCTTTTGTTGAACAAAGAGCGCCATCTAGTGGGCTCAGAAAATAAAGAAAATGCTTCATGAGGCTTCATTTGGCCATCACTACCAGAAATGTGTACTGTACACTGACATCTGGCCCGTGACATGTGCACCAATCATCAGCATCCAAATGTATTTGTGTCATAGTGAGTGGACACAGCCAAAAAATGCATCTCTGGCACATTCATCAGTAAAACAAAACCCAAAGACACGATCTGCTGCTTTTGTCACAATTTAATTTCCAAGATAGGATGATAAATCATTGGGAAAAAAGTACGCACAGTGCATACAGGATTATGGATGCCGGTGCTGAGCTCCAGTTAGAGAAAGTTTAAAAAGAGATGCTGACAAGACAGTTGAAGGCTGTGATCCCCGAACCCAGGTCAGTAAAATGAAACATCCCAAAATAAAAGACGAAAAGCTCCTAAGAACCCGACTGAAATGTCTCAACCCTCCTGCTGAGGTTAGCCACCCAACCTCAGCAAGAGGTGAGGTGATGGCACTTGAGCTCCATGACACTTTAGCTGCACACTGATTAGCTGATGGATGACTGAGGAGATGGAGCTGACTGATACAGATGAGACTTGTAATGGCTCTGACACAGAGCCCCTGGAAGCCAGCCATCGAGGAAATCACAAGCTCCTGGTGGCTGCAGTTTTAAAGATTACAGTCGCAAACTGTTGATACCTCTCAGAGTGTTTTCTTTAGCCCGTCACCACATGCCTCAAGAGACAGTGCGGATAAATATCAAAGCAGCATGATGACCTAAGGGTAAACATACCCTCACACATTGGATGAATGCACTCTTGGTCGCAATTTCAGCAACAACAAAACTGACCTCAGCTGGACACCTTGTTTATTTTAGAAACATCTTATTCACCTGGCGTTTGAAGACCTGCAATGTTAAAACTTTGCTGAATAAACTAATGAAGCTCCAGGGCAGGTTCAGTCAGGAAGACAATAGTTTTCATGCCCAGGCTGTGTCCAGAAGGCAATTAATGAGTCATATTGTCTTACAATATGTTCAAGTCGTCAACTGTGCGTGCCATGTCCACACAAGTTACACAGATAAAGACCAAAAGTTGCTGAGTGCACCAGTAAAACTGCAGGAAGAGTCTCAACAGATGTTTCAATATGACTCTTCCTTTTACGAGAGCTAATGACAGTTGTTGAGATGGTGACCACTTTCAGATTCACTTTCAGATTCGGGCACCATTTTAAAGCAGTCAGTGCCCACTTGACACCAGGCAGCACAAGTCAAGCATTCTCTTTGCTGTGGCAGCATATAATGCACAGTCACTTCTATATCTTTCAGGAGAGGTCATTGTACTCCTCTGAAGGGGAATGCATGGTCAGGTAGAGGCCATTGCGTGCAGAGTCCATTAACGTGGGACGGCTAGAGTGGCATTTGGATGGAGGTTGTTCACCTTGATCACATTCCCAAAGGACCCGCAATGCTGAATCCACAGAGTAAAACATTTCTACCTCTGCCTTGTCTGCTAAAATTACCTGTCATATATTCCCAGTGGTTTGCTGCTGCTTACGGCTACAGATTTAATACAGAGAGAGACAAGGTTAGGAGTCGAAACTCACATTTTAATTACAGTGTGCCGACGCCATTCTCCAGAGTTGCATTGGTAAGCAGAAACCAATATGTCTCCTAAGTTAACTGGGAGGAGGACAGCAGTACAATGTACCGTACAAATAATATAACAATGCGCCGTCAGTCAAACTGAAGCCCTAAAGGAAGACTCCACTGAAAATCTAGCTTTTGAGTATCAAATACTCACCTCCCGGTGGGACACTTTGTGGTTCTGAAAAATGTGTAGCTCGCAGCAGCTGTTGTCAGCTCAGATTCACAACAGTCCCAGTGGGTTCAATGGCAAAAAGGAGGTTTCACATTCATAGAAACTTCTCAAACCACACAAGTTATAATTTACTCTGCAATGAATCAATATGTTAAATACATTTTAAACAAATGTCTTTTCACCAATAGTTAACATGCTACTTCCTGGAGAGCTTTGGCCCTACATACTACAACAAGCATGGCTGAAAGCGACATTATTACCGACTCCACGTTGGTTCCAAAAAGAGGAGCAGCTTCAGTAGTGTGGAATAAACTGTGGCGTCCTGAATGTTTTATGAACAGCCCCGGACTTCTCAGACTCTTTTAGTGACTTCACGCTCAGAGAGAACTCATTCAGCGGCTCCTCTGGCAGCAGCACAGCGCCTCTCCCTCTCCTCTCTCGCCGATGTCGTCAAGTGATTTTGTCATAAACCTTTGGTAATGTAAACCTACGTGTTAAAACTCCATATATGTGAATGTGTGATAGTTGTGGTATCATAACAGCCTGTCACAGGTTCCAGGTGGGAAAAAAAAGAACTCAGTCATTTAGGATTTTACTAAAAGAAGGAGATCACCTGTTGATTTATATATATAGATCCCAGGGGACATTTTTTGTATTTGGGAGCTGTTTAAATGTGTAATTTGTGGTAGATTTTATTTTGTTGAACTATTAATATTGTAACAGAATCTGAATCTCACTCTGAGTTACTGTTGTTGTTCACTAACTAAAGAAATGAGAGATCATTGTTGTTTAGTTTTTCCTGAATATTTGAAGGTAAACTGCAACTTGCAATACTATATTCTTAACTTATTTATGTTTTCCTAATTGTTATATCATCAAGGATATCGTTATCGCAAAAATACCCTGAAATATTGTGATATTATTTTAGGGCCATACCGCCCACCTCTAGTCTTGTGAGGAGGGAGGTTGGGGTGGTAGATGGGTCAAAAAAACCTGGACTTTCCCCTGGAGTCGCTTGTTTGTAACCATGTGAACTTAGAGTCATTTTAAGGGACGTCCTCACCATGCTTCTTTTCCTCAATCTAACCACAGTAACTTTATGCTCATTAACATCTGTGCATTAAGGATGTAACGTCATTCGTGGGATGCTAGTTCGTAGTATATCATTAGTGCTGTTGTGCATGCATTTTTTGTAGGATATCATACAAAATGTTGTGTGAGAGTACATTGTAAGACGAGGTAACACCACAAGATGACAGGAGTGTACATACTGAATGTATGGATAGACCGTTGAGAAGTAGATTAAGCCTTAAATTTAGCTTGTTCAGACATTTGGTGCGTCTCTTGATTTACCATGACTCCCATTCTGCCAGTGTCTCACTGACTAAAGCTGCTGTACTTTAAAGAGGCAAGAGCACACCTGAATATCCAGTGGTTTTGTTTTGCAAAATCATTAACAAATTTAAAAACATGACCTTATACAGTTGCTCCCAGATAATCTCCATATCCTGTGCTTATGTGTTCAGTGAACTGCAGAGGTTGGGGGGTAATTCATTAATTACATGAAGTCCACACACACTACTAATCCCACGCGATTATGGCTAGAGAACAAGGGAAGAGAGGGAACTGATTCAAAGCCAGGTTCTTTACATAATGAGTTAGAAATAGGAAAGCTTTCATGCTGCCTCCAGATACCACCAAGCTGAAGTTACAGTTGATCCATGCAAAAATAAACCAGAGAGAATCAGAGTTCTCAGTAGCAGGTGCAATACATCCAACACCTGAAGATGTGGGCGCTGCACACACAAACAAGAATCTCCAGACACGACACAGGATTCCTGCTGTAATGGCTGCCAGGAAGAGAGAAATCACAACACGAGCAAACGAGGCTGCTCACAGGCCTGTTTCTCCGAGCCCGAAAGAAAGAAAACCTGCGATGTCTCAAAGGGGGTTTGAGCAGCAGCGGCCTTGAAATACAGAACAGGCCTGAGAGGCATGGAGAGGAATGTTTGGCAGGAATACAGTGGAGTGCCGTGTGAGAGTTTGCATATATAGTGCGTACATGCCGCTCTGCATGAACAACCATACAACTGTGCTGTGTGAGCTGTAGTGTGTGTGTGAGAGAGAGCGCACTAGACAAAGACAGAGCATTGATCCCACTCCAGGTGAGGGATTGTGACTGGAGGGCAGGAGAGTGTGAGAGCCATTCGAAATGTGGTGCAGCAACAACAACCCCGTTCCAGCTTTAATTAACTGGCATCAAATCTACAGTAGAATGGTGTGTGTGTGCCTGTGTGTGTCTGTGTGTGTGTAAGTGTCATTAAACAAGCGGAAAGCAAAGAAACAGCAGTTTGCTCCTTCCTGCAGTCTAAGCAGACTGGACCCAAACAGGGTGAGTATCATCTTTGTGAGCAATTGCACAGAGAGATGAAACTTCCTGGGACTCTCATTAATTTGAGTGTCTAGAACAGTAACTGCGTTTCATCAGCACCGGGTGGTCTAACGGCTCAGCTACGAGGTTTGTAACCCAGGAACTTCATGTCAAATACAACTATGGTGGCCAGTTGGAGTGAGGACAAGTTTTGGAAGTCAGTTTTAAAATAACCAAACCACACTATTTATTTGAACTCTGTGACTCTGCGATAAAAATCATACTGGTACAGTCCACCAGAAAAAAACAAACATTTTTTTAAATGTCGCACGCAACATTTACTTGACATTTAACTTCAGAGTTGCCACAAGTTTACGGTTTCTGTGGCAGCGGGATTAAGTTGAGGGCTTGTAAATTCCTCTGGATCCAGACGGGAGGGGGTGAGCGTGTGTCAAAGAGAACGATGTTGTGAGTGCCAAAGTGTAGAAGGTCACAGAAAAGTTAATTTCAAGTTTGGATTGCTTGCGACTTACAGCTAGACTTTATCTCGACCTTAAGGAGAAAAGCAAAAACTTCTGGGGCCGTACAAACATTCTGAGAATATATTCAGAGAGCTCCTAACTCACCCTAAAAATGTTATTGAGGAGGCCTAGTGTAGGAGTGATTTAGGAAAGTTCTCAGAGCAACTCTGAGCAAGGAAGGGACAGAAACTTTTACTCTAGGGAGGTGTGGTTGACCCTGTTGCTAGGTGTGATGCATTCTACAGACAAACACTTGTCTCTATCTGGACACATTTTCCCCACAAATACAACATGCTAACATTATTAGCACAAGCCTATGGCATTTTACATTATTAGCCTAGCAGCTAGGGAACTTTTCCTCTACTGATATGAAGCCAGGGACAACAGCAACATTTAACTGCCGGGCTCCACTGGCTGCAAACGTAAGCGTCACATCAGCGTAGCGTCGCAGCATATTCATTTGGGCTCCACGTTTGCTGAGCCGAGAGGCTGCATGTAGGCTGCATGAAATGGGTAAGTTAAAGCATTTTCCACCTTATTACATATATTTACAATACAATATACAAACATATATGTATATATATATATATATATATATATATTAAAATACATAGTTTAAACAGTAGGATCACGGATAAACATGGGTAAATGCATGAAAAAAATCATCACATATCACCTCTGATAATGGTTTATTCACTTAAAAAGACATTGTGCTCGTTTAGCACACTGTTTCATATAGTTCTTATCTGCTGGAGGGTCGCGTAGCGTGACAAAAATAGAAGAGCCGCATAAAATAGAGAGTTGTCGTACAGGGGTTGTCGTCCTGCTCCCGTTGCCGGTGGAGCCACTGTAATTGATTAACAGGGGGCGAGCTGCTACGGGACTCACGCTGCAGACGTGTCACGCCGCTGACGTGCCCGGTGGAGCTCGGCCGTAACAAAGGTAATGTTACAAAATTTGGCTCCATTACAACTCACAAGGTTCACTGACAAAACAACTGTCTTATACGAAGCACATTTTCCAAACAAACATGCTAACGTTATTAGCACAAGCCTTTGGCATTTTACATTGTATAAATTAGCCTAGCAACAAGCAAATATTTCCTCTGCTCATGTGAAGCCAGGATAAATCACAAGACTTTGGTTTTGCCAGTGAAAGTTAGCATTAGCATTAGCCTTATCTCAGTCAATCAAAGCTGCATTTCTGAAGTTGTCTGAATCTCAGTAAATGCACCATGCTAACAAAGCTAGCAGCTAGCGTTAGGGTTAGCTTCACCCTTTTGTCCAAATATGATTCTGGCTCCAAAAGTCCAGGATGGTGACGGCCAAACTTAGGCCTCAAAACAGGAGTCCACAAACCAATGGCTTACATCATGTAGGCCACCTCCATTTTTTTATCATGTATAAGAGAAACACATTGTAGCAGGAGTGGTTTAATTCCTCTTTTAAAGCAAAGGCCTGCTATCAGTCCTCGCCACAGCCCAGCTCAAAAGAAAGGAGTGATCACTTTGAAAAGCTGAAGAGGGAGATTGAACGTAGCCATAGATTCTCCTGCTCTCTTTATTGGTAGTCTGCTTCCCCTTCTCTCATAAGCACTCATTTACAAAAGACAACTAATAGCAGAATACAGATGCACAAGCACAAACACATGCAAAGAAGTCCGAGACAAAAAGCCGATTTGCCTAATCAGTATTAGATGAGAAAGACAGAGAGGCAGAGAGAGAAACGAGATAAAGAGAGAAAGTGCTGAGGCAAATTTTAACAGCGGTCAACAAAAAGATTAAATGCCTTTGATCTAAGAGGGAATCAATATCTCACGGCCCAAGTTGTAAAGAAACCCAGCTGCAGGGAAGAAGGAACAGAAGCAGACGGAGACATCATAGGACGCTGCAGAATTATTCTATCCCTTTGTTTTTTTTCATGCCAGCCTTGATTTAAGACATCTATGATTTAATAAATAGCCCTGCTTGCACATGACAAAAACAACTCCTCTGAGGAGGCTACTGGGGCCGTCTAGCCTCTTGCTAGCTGCTGCTATTAAGCAGTCGTTGCACAAAGACTGTTCCTGAATCTAAAAAGGGCCTCATGGGGAAAGATAGAAAGCAATAAAACCCTCCAGACTGCTGATTAAAATGCTACGAGCAAAAATAACTGCAAAGGACAATGTAAAAGATTTTCTTTTTCTTTAACTTTTAAAAGGGTGGGTGTTGCTGAGCATAAATGATTTTTGCCACTCTGGTGTCATATACGTCAACTCAGCTCATTACTTTTCTTTATAACGCAATCATTTCTAAATGTATAGTAATATCCTGACTGTAGTCATGAACTGCTGAGATGTTTCATGACATTAAACTGGTTTCTTGTGATACAGCTTCATGTATGTTTTTTTATTGCCAATGGATGAACTGATTGTACCGTAGCTTAAAGGGGAAGTTCCGTTTTTACAACCTGGACCTTATTTCTGGCATTAAATACGGTTGTTTCCTCACCCAGATAAGTTTGGTGTCATTTGGAGTCCGTCGGAAGATATTTAGATCCGCGAGAGCAGCGTACATCCGTATAGTGGGAATGATCGGGGCACCGACAATGAGGCTCTTAGTAACACATTAGCTGCCGCGAAACTCGTTCATTTCACCAATATGTTTTTATGAATCGCTAGAGTTGCTTGTCATCATCATCCGGATCATTTATACTGACCTGCTAACCCCTGACCACCGAAACGTTCACCTTTCTGTTTCTCACTTTTTGTCACTGAGCACTATGTAATAATAAATTCACATTTTGCATAAGAAGTGCCTCTGCTTTTTGTGCAGTGTGCGGGCCGTTCTACACAAGCGATTCTCATCGTTATTTACTTATCAAGCAAACAAATTCAAGGAAAATAAACAATTTATGCGTGTGTAGGCTACTTACTCAATCGAAAGTTGCCCGTTCGGTCCTGCAGGCTTTGGCTGGGTCTTCCAGTTTACTTTCGGGACACGAAAAAAAGTCTCTACAACAGCCCGGTTGATCATAGAAGTGAGATCCTCTGTAGTTGTGGGACAGTCATTTCTGGAGACATCCAGACATGTATCTCCTGGCCTCAAATCCCACTCAGAGCAACAAAGGCATTCCTCCTCTGTTGGCATGAGTCCATGTCATTGGTTCGACAGCCCATTGGTTCGACATCCCATTAGTCCGACTGTCCGCGGTGCTGAACGGCTCGTGGCGGGCGTATAGTGCGCTGCGAGCGGCTTGAGGCGGAGCAGGCTCATGGCTTATGTGTTTGTCCCTTTCTTTTTCATTTTAACCCACACCATGATCTTTTCCTGACCCTAACCAAGTGGTTAATGGGCAGTTCCCTGTTGACATAGTGGAACATTATCCACAAGAACACCACCAGTTAGCATTGGTTAGCTCAGACATGTAGTGGTTTGTTGTTCTCTGGCCAGCTGGTCCTCTCTCTGCCTCTGCATCCTCCTTTCAAAGAGCTCCTCATCCGTATTCTCTGGCTCAAAACGGTAAGGACGTCCATCATATTCAAAGTCGTCGTCGACAACCTCAAAATCTGACAAATATTCAGCCATGTTTCAAAAAACTAACAGTAGCAAATTCCTGTTGTAAACAGAGCCGTGCTTCAGGTGTGTGGCGGCGCGTGCGTGGCGCACCTGGATGACATCATCCAGGTCAGAGGTTAGTAGGTCAGTATAAATGACCCGGATGATGATGACAAGCAACTCTAGTGATTCATAAAAACATATTGGTGAAATGAACGAGTTTCGCGGCAGATAACGTGTTATTTAGAGCCTCATTGTCGGTGCCCCGATCATTCCCACTATACGGATGTATGCAGTTCTCGCAGATCTAAATATCTTCGGACTCCAAATGACACCAAACTTAGCTGGGTGAGTAAACAACCGTATTTAATGCCAGAAATAAGGTCCAGGTTGTAAAAAACGTAACTTCCCCTTTAAAAACTGAGCCTCACCCACCTTTCTCTGTTGCCTACAACAGCTCCTTCGACTGATGTCTCTGTAAAGGACTCAGGACAAATTTTATGGGTTAATTCCAAAGGTGTGATGTTCATGTGCACTTTCAAGTGCCTCGTCTCTCTTTCGCTCCCCTACAGCGCCAACAGTGTGCAACAACAGCTAACGTTAGCTTAAAAATGAAGAAACGTCAACAACCAACAGAGTTCACACATATATCCTGTGTTTCCATGATATAAACTTTGCAGCAGCAGCCACGACATAGACCCTCAGTTCAGACCTTCAGACCTGTCGTATTTAAAATTCAGCGAGTGCTGGCTGCTCTGTCTCTGGAGGTATCGACCACTCTCCGCCCAGAAAAGCAATGTCCTCATGGCGGGGATTGAGGCGAAGGGACAGCAGGGTGCTTTTGCTCATTCTTGTCTCATGTCCGGTCAGACAAACAATAAATTCAACAGATTCAGTGCCCCTTGTGCTTAAAAAAATTCAAGAAGAAATACATTGTGATATTTTGGGTTTATCTGGCTTATATTGGCTTACGTTAGCTTGCTTGTTAGTGCTAACGATGTAATGTTACAAACATAGATTGTATGAAGTAATGGACAAAGCTAATGGACATAACCATTCTCCTGTTCTGAGGCCTCAAGTTTGGCATTTCAGCCGTCGCCATCTTGTTTTTTCTGGAGCCAGAAGTGTCCATTTTTGAATGAGAGGGTGAAGCTGTCAATGTGCGAGAGGTGGCTCTAACTCGTACACTGTAGCGACACCTCCCATACAGCCTGTCACTCAAATTGGCCCACCCTTACCCGTGGGCTGGGTCAGGCCGTAATTTCCTGCTAGTATCCTCGGGATCAGACAGGTCGGGCTGTGAGCTGTCGACGGTGACGTGTGTGCCGGCTTTATCGAGTGTGCCAAGTGCAGCATGATACTGGTATATGACAGCAAAAAGGCGGGGACCTCAACACTTAAGAGGCACATGACAAAGGCTTGCCATGGAAAGAAAGACGAGAGTCAGGCTTCAATGTCCATGTTCGTATCCTTCAAAAAAATGTCGGGTTTAAACCTGGCTCGGGCTCAAAATTACAGTTAAAGGGACGGGCCAGGCTCGGGCAGAACATGCACAGGCTCAGGTGGGGTCGGGATTTTTTGGGCCCATTCTAAGCCCTACTTTAAGTCTTGATAAAATGTAAACAGATGAGTTATATAAAAATTCACCACCTGTAAAGCTGTCATGAATGTTGAAATGAGCGACAGAGACTAAAACATGTTTTGTAACAGGCTGTAAACATGTTTATTTCAGCTGTAAATTTGGGCAATTTAACATGGTGGTCAATGAGGATTGACTTTCTGGGGCCAGACTCAGCCATTCAAATGGCTGCGGTTTTTGGCACTTCGGGGTTGGCTCCATTTCACAGACGCTGAGGTTGCTGCTTGGTTACGAAGCAACCAACTCCAGATCCATGCAACACAGCTGTTACTGCTAGCTGGCTTACCTTAGCTTGCTTGCTCGCTAAGTTTATCACCATATTGGTTAGCCAGCTAGCTGAATAACTCTGCTGCATGCTTGGTCGCTTAGTAAGGTCAGCTGATTTAGTAGTTTTCAAATAGCAGGCTAGTTAGTATCATGAAGCCAATGGTATTAAATAGTAGAAACATTAGATATATTAACATTAATGCCAATCAATCATGTTCAATTTCATGTATCAAGTCACTGTTTTGGCTGCTAACAGAGTGCATGTGGTGTGAGCAACAGGATGCTGCGTGCTGTTTACTTTAAGGGATAGTTTGGATTTTTTGTGAGGTTGTATGGGGTACAAAATTGGCATGCCCACAGGCTGTCCAACACAGAAGCTAAGCAATGTACTGCTGTGGATGAGCATGAACATAAATCACCCCCTCCCACTCAAAAATCAACATCAGTTTAAGTGTTTGCTATATCGAGAGTATTTTCACCACTTTATCTTTCTGTCAGACAGCCGATTACAACAGGAAAGCCATTAATGGCTTCGGTTCCCCATCTATGCTCTCGTCAAAGCCACCAGACTCCATTGACAAAACAGTAATTTTAGCACAATGAACACAGGAGCTGCTGGTGCACTGCTGCTTCGATCAGTTAATTAGTTTGTGTTATTGTGTGACGTCAGTGAATCAAAACTAACCCTTTCAAAAACCAAAGTCACACAATAACATAAACAAAATAACTGTTCAAGGCAGCAGTAGACCAGCAGCTCTTGTGTTTAGTGATGTTAAATCACTGTTTTTCTTAATGGAGTTTGGCTTTGTGATAAAATGGCTTAATTCTCCCATTGGAAATCACTGTCTGACACTAAGGTAAAGCAGTGAAAATACTCTCATAGCATGCACTCCTATTGATTGTTCAGGACTTTTTTTTAGGTGGCTAAAATAGGCTACGTTTTGTTGCTGACTTGCTTTCTCTCTATAGGAGTCTGTGCCTGAGTGAATTGGTGTCCCAGTTTATTCAGGCTAAACTACATTACATGATGCATCTATACTAACTGGTAGTGGGCTGTGTGTGCGCATGAGTGTGTGTGGGTGCCTTCCAGTTCAATGTAGTCCATTAGAAACGAGTGAAAGGGCACAAAGACTTCCCATGCCGCGCTGAATGTCACTGGGTTAAGCCTTTTCTTTCTACGTCTTTCCTGTTTGAGGTCTCTCACCCCCCTACTCTCCCTGCTCACGATCACTCACTTCTCTCCTCATGGGGCTGAAAGTCAATAGTACCAGACATTTACTTTTCATCTTATCCTCACCTTCTGCCCCCTGCAGTCTGAAAAATCTGTCTTAAGACCTCCTGATCTGGCAAGGCATTGACCTGGCCTCCAAATTCCCCAGTTCCCAATTCAACTGAGCATCTGTGGGATGTGCCGATACCCCAGATGTATCGCCCATCTAGGGTGGGGCCTCTACGGATTGGACACAGGTATGAACACAGGAAGTCTGGGATGCCCCTTGGTGTCTGGCACCAGGGTCTTCATGCCAGGTTCTTTGAGTCCTGTGGGTTGCGAGATAACGTACTAGCATGTCTAAAGGATGCTCGATTGGATTTGGATCTGGGGACTTTGTAGGCCAGGTTAAGGCTTTACGCTTTTTGTCGTGTTCCTTCGGCCATTCCTGAGCAGGTTTTAAATGACGGGACACAGAATAAAATCGTTCTTATGTGGAACTTTATTCCCTGACTGCACTTGAACAGTGTAAGAACAGTATTAAAACTGTAAAAATCGAGCAAAGCAGATAATCACAGAGCAGCCTCAAGAGACAACTATTGACTGAAAACAGGTCTGTGATGACAAGAACGCCATGAAACAGCCATGCGGTAAAATAAGTTGTTCCAAGGACAAAGCCACATTCGTTATCACCAGGAAAATGCGGGAATAATTGCTTTCTGAGAAAATTATATCTGATGTAGGGTAAAAAATGAAAGTGTTGTTGTGTTGTGTTTTCAATCAAATAGTATTGTTTGTTGTGTTTGTTGTTTGGAGTGCTGGCCCCTCCCAGTCTCTATGTAATTATGAGTTAATAGTCGTTTAGATTATCAGAAATTAATTTCACACACATTGCTAGTGTGAGGCAGATCTAAAGCACACATTACCTTCACTTTGCTTTTGGGGTACTCCATGCAAAATGCTCATGGCTGTACCTACGTGACCAGTGGAGGTTACAGCCATCAGCCACAATTGGAGCCCCACTAGCATAAAGTCCTGTTGGTGCCGATTAATCGGCCAAACCAATGAATAGGTCGACCTCTACTCTGTACTTCCCTATCCAGATCCTTATTTTCCTTATCTACCTTCCTCTTTATCCATTTGCCTCTTCACCTGCTGTCTTCCCTCTCACCGTACCTCCCTTTCCTTTTCACACACTCTCCTGCAGAAATCAGCCCCCGAAGACTTTCCTCTCATTTTCTCTCAGTCTCTCTCATTCCCCCTCCTTAATGCCATATGTTGCTGATAATGCTGGTGGTGTTCCAACTGGTTGTACAGCATGTAACTGGCTAATCCAAAAATCCTGCCCCCCTTAGTTACTGTTGCTAGGTCGGACAAGCTGGACAAAAAAAAAACATGGTGCACTGGTTCAGTTTAGCCGAATGCCAGAGTGTGTTTTAGACTCTGGGAATCAGGCGATAAGCTTAAAGAAGCTGCAGCAAGGACTACAGTATGTTGTGGAAGGGATACCCACAAGTTTAACTTTTGTTATCAAGTCAGAACAACAGGAATTGAGGCCACCAGTCTCAACGAAATATAGAGAAGCCACATATTCTTTGCGTAGAGACCGAGGTCGACAAGACCATCAGTCAACGTTGCGCCTGCACTGCTGAGTATGCCTCCCATTATCCCCTCCTGAGTAGGCCTACTCTTATGTATTTATTACAGACCATGATTGATCCAATTACTTTGAGGAGACACGTAACCTTAAACCCAGTTCAGACCAAAGATTTGCAAAGAGACGAGTTGAAACAGGCAGCTATTTGCAATGCGCCGCTCTGCAATGTTAGAACAACCTGCTGGTCCACACCAATGCAACTAGAAGAGACAGTGGGGGGAAATGTTGAGTTTTTACGCAGCAACTTCACACAACTTCTAATACGGCTGATAGCGAATATGAAACAGTTAAATAAAGCAGATATTCAAAGTAAAACCAGGACGCAGGAGAGAAACTCCAAACCACAGAGATTTAGTTAGTAGCTACAGATGTACTGAGAGCACCGAGACTTTTAAAAACACCTTTCTCTCTGGTCTTCAGCAGACAGCGGGGAGTAGAGTCTTGCAACACTATGGCTTGTTTGAGTGGGAGAGGTGGGGTCATCAGAGAGGGGAGAGGTCACCACTACCTACTAAAGGGGGGCGGACTCGACTTTTGGACCTACTCCGGAGAAAGTCAATCTCTGGCGCAGCTCGGCGTGGCATGGCGCAGCCAAAAGTGACAGTTGAAAAGACGAATTTGAAATCGCAAAAATATACAGAATCTCTCCTTATCTGGACAGTTAGTAAAATCACCCGTGCTTACACTACAAAGCAGTAAACTCATAAGGAGGAGGTTGGGACTCTGAAAACACTAAATGCATAAACAACTTACTTTGTTGTTTTGGTTAGAGGACTTGAGGCTACTGCAGTTAAAGACTTTGTTGATGCTTGCGGGAAAAACTTTAATTTACTCTGCTCCACGCCCGTCAACCTTACTGTAATGAAAATCGGATGATGATATAATTATGTGAATGGGATACCGTGGAAACAAATTGCAACTGCGGTATTATGTGTCAAAAATACAAATACCAGGGTTTCTCTTCCAGGGACACAGTTGCAGGTCTCAGCAGAGCTACTAGATACCCCCTGCCAACAACCATCAGCACCTCCTGCCCTCTTTATGTGCTGGGAGAGAAGGGGGGAAAAGTGACAGTAACCAAGAACACCATCATCACCCTGCAGGGGGGAGGGAGAGCAATGATGGAGACAGAGGGAAGACAGAGAGGAAGATGAAAGGGAGAAAATGAGAGCGAGAGAGAGTGGTTCGTGATGGAAGGAACAGAGAAAGAGGAGAGTGCAAGTAAGAGCCAAGATATGAAGGCAGGCTTTTACCCAATGGGGAGTGACAGCTATCAAGATGTGTGAGTGTGCAGGGGAACATGTGTGAGAGGCGTACAACATGCCATTAACAAGATTTGCTCTACAGCTCATAGAAAGTACTCCACACACATTAGAGTGTGTGACTGTATTCCCATACAGATGGTTGGTGTCACAGGGTGTCATTCCTCCACTGTTACTCTATTTTGATGTAGGAACCCCCCTGGTTGCAGAAAATGGTTTCAATTACTTTAAAAACTTAAGGTGTGTTTGATGCTCTCTACGTCCTGGACGACCCACACTGCACATGTCGTTCTAAAAAAAATCAGATAAATAAATTGGGCTTTATGAGTTTCTTTGGTCTCCATGGAGTGTTTGGAGTCACAATCTTGTTTCAGAGAATTCATTAGGATTGGATAAAGTGGGGAAGATAAATCGCCCACAGTCTGATGTTGTTTCAGATACTTCTTCACTCCGCCATGAAAGTACTAAATCCATATATAGCACTGGATTTCTACTCAGAGAATTGATTTCTGTCCCACTTTCAAAATGCTCGGTCTCAGTCTGGGTTCCCTGTAAAATGCTTTGCTGTTTGATGTTGTTTTGAAGGTTATTTTAGTTCTGAGCCGCAGTTTCATGACCGGCCCATTCAGACATCAGTCGGCTTTAATTTGGACACTATTGTAATGAAACAGCACATAGACAATTGTGAGGTATTTCCCCACCTTTGGAAAACCAGCACGAGCGAAATGAGCTTAAAGGAGACACCAGATTTAGTTTTCCAGTGTTTGAAACTGGCTTAAAAAGTAGCTTCTCTGGCAGCGATTGAGAACACATTATTTGGCAGTTTGTAATGTCAAGAGGAAAGTGGGGACGCTGGGCAGTGCCAAGCTCTACACACACAGCTCTGGGGTATGACTGGTGGATTGCTCTGAGCCCGGACAATGGCAGCAGGTGTCTGCTGGACAGAGCCACCCACCATCCTCGATTACTGGCAGACACAGAGTCCGTGTGTGTGTGTGCATGTGAGCGCGCATGGCTATGTGTGTGCCGTGTAAGGGATCCAGGGGATTATAGAGATGCTACTGTACTTTGGGTTCATCTCTCCCCTGTCTCCACGACAACACCCCAGGCACCTGCCACCAAGATTCGCCAGCTGCTGCAAACACACATCTGCTACAAAGGGGACGGAAACAGCAACAATCGTTTTGCCAGCCGCAGCCCTCTCTGCACTGTAGCAGCCATTTAAAATGATCAAAGTGTCTTGAATTTCCCTCAGACGGCACTATTCTGATTTATTATGCAGAGGGCCTTGAGGCCTTCACAGAAATAGGTAAGGACCCAGTCCAGCTGTCTTTGCAAGATGGTGAACTGTGACACATTCTGCATGACCATCTGCCTCACTGTGATATGCATTTTGAATTCACTTCCATTAATACCTGCAAGGGCCATCTCTGCTGTAATTACAGTCACAACACTTAGCGGTGTAAGTACTTAAGATTCTTGCCAAGAACAGCTCGAGGGGTATTAGGGTATTTATTCATTAGTTACTTAAGCATACACTGCCTCGACACTGTTATTCTTCCCAGCTTTTCTTCTGTTTTCTACAGTACAGTAAACAAAAGGTACAGCATCTGCCAAGGGCAGGACAGATGGCGAAGTCCTTCACTGTTTACCACAGCTTCATGTACCTCCAAACTAAGTTTACTGTCTGTGAGGAGATAAATAGCAACATAATTTATACTTTAAGGGTACAAAGGTGAGTTTGTCTTGCTATTTTCACAGGGGGAACATCTTTATTTGTGGCAGGACGTGTGTGTCAGAGAACATAAATTGAGTCGGGGAAAAAGAAATTGGAATCATTCCTCTGAAATGTGCTATGGTGACCTGTACGTACAGCAGCAGAATGTGAAGACTTCACACAGTAAAGACGTGCATACAAATGCTGCGATGGCCATTGAAAGACCTCAGCAAGCATTAAATATGCATCATAGTGCCAAGGTTTGTGCACGTCACTACAAGTGACACATTTGGGGCGCCCAGTAGTTCACCTGGTAGAGCAGGCGGCCCGCGTACAAAGGCTGTGTCCTTGCCGCAGCGGCCTCAGCTTCGATTCCAATCCACAGTGCCTTGGTGGCGTTATTCCCCCTCTTTCCCCCCTTTACACTGTACAGGTGCTTCTCAAAAATTAGAATATCATGATAAAGTGTAATGTTTCTCGTCAGTTATTTCAGAAAGAATTCTGGACTTACACAGTCCTGAGAAGAGCTCTAAACAGCTAATTAAGTCAAACACCTGCAAAGGTTTAATCTGGTCTGGTTCTGTGCACACAACCACATCTGCTGACGTAAGAGTTGTCCAGAAGACACTCACTGACAGCGAACCCACAGCTGAGAGGGCTGGCTGTTCGCAGTGGTCTCGGTGGTCTAAAGTTCTCTTGTTAAATGAAAGTAAATTGTGCATGTCATTTAGAAATCAGCTCCCTCTTCACCATCCATCGTGGTGAAGAGGGAGCTGAGCCAGAAGACAAAGCTTTCGATTTACTGGTCCATCTACGTCCCAGCCCTCACCTATGGTCATGAGCTCTGGGTAGTGACCGAAAGAATGAGATTGGCCGAAATGAGTTCCCTCCGTGAAGTGTCTGGGCTCAGCCTTAGAGATACGGTGAGGAACTCGGACATCTGGAGGGAGCTCGGAGTAGAGCCGCTGCTCCTTCAGATCGAAAGGGGTCAGTTGAGGTGGTTCAGGCATCTGATCAGGATCCTCCTGGGCGCCTCCTGTTGGAGGTGTTTCAGGTATGTCCCACTGGTATGAGGCCCCGGGGCAGGACCAGAACACACTGGAGGGATTACATATCTCATCTGGCCTGGGAACACCTTGGGGTCCCCCAGGAGGAGCTGCAAAGTGTTGCTGGGGAGAGGGACGTCTGCCCACCGTGTGGTGTGCTTGATTGACCAGCCAACTGACCTGACCTGAACCCCACAGAGAATCTATGGAGTATTGTCGAGAGGAAGATGAGCGACACCAGACCCAACAAAACAGATGAGCTGAAGGCTGCTATCAAACCAATCTAGACTTCCCTAACACCTCAGCAGTGCCACAGGCTGACGGCCTCCATGTTGACATTTCTGAATTATGAATTCTTGTTTTGATTGTTCTTCTGTAATAGTCCAATATTTTGAGATACTGGGAAAATTTTAAGATTTGGAGAAGCTTATGTTACTGGCAGAGCTGAAGCTTGATGCTCTGAGACGTTCAACAGAAAAGACAGCAGCAGGGCACCGCAAGCCTCTCACTCAAGATTTATACCACAGGCAATGAAATACAGAAACTAATTCAGATTCCACAGCACACAGGAGTTCTGAGAGAAAGATGCTAAATCGGCTGCTTGAAAGAACGTCTTTCTTCAGCAGTGCTCTGTCTCTGAAGTTCACTCATTGTTCTTCCGCAATAAATCTAATTGAAAAAATGAATACAATAATTTAATAGTAGTGAGAAGTCTACTGCCAGTTTGTCTCCAGGTAACTTCACACCCTCACATAGACCACAGTCAGCTGCACAGAGCCAGCTGTTTACCTTCGACCTTCAGGACTCTCTTCCCCCCCCCACACAGTCACTCCCAGAGCACTTTGATCATGTGCCAAGCTGCCATTTGCCAAGCTGCCAAGCATACCGCCGGAGGCCCACCATCACCGCCTGCCCTTGGGTCATGGAGTGTTGCAGAGATACAAGCCCCTGACGGGTGTCCTGTTACTGGGGTGAATTCATGAGGACAGCTCGGAGGCTCAGTGGAGCTGTGGTCCATTAATAAAGTCCCGAGTCAGGGTTGCATCTGGGCCATCAGTATCATATAATCAGTACCTCGCCTCCATGGTCCTTGATGCACGCTTAAAAAACTGGACATCAAGACAAAGTCACAAACTTAAAATAACACGAGATGCAGTCACTCACACACATGCTTGGTAGTCTCTGCCTCCATAACTGTCTCATTCTGACAAGACCCCCGTTGGGACTGAGTTGAAGGGTGGAGGAGAGGCAGAGGAGAGAACATTAATGGTGAGATGACATGATGATGAAGGAGGAGATGAAGCCAGAGGGCAGACAGAGATTGACAACTGCTGATCTCACATAAAGGGGCTGAAACAGATTACCTCACAAAGTCTTTACAGCGAGGGAAGAAAAGTTTCCAGTGAACATTCAGGGGTGCATTTGACTCTCTGGAACTTGATATCGTCTCTGCAAAATTACCTCTAACTCTGCTGACTGGCTCGAACTACACAGCATATGTTGCCTAGCAACCTCAGCTTATTTAACACTGAGAGTCAGTGGCTTCAGTGGCACAACAGTTTTAGCTCCTGCAAGCTGTTATTTAATGTTTTATCACAACTCCAATTGCTTTTATCCACTTTTTAATTTCGGCTGGCTGCAGAAGTTGTTCATCACGCTGTGGTTAATAGCTGACAAGCGAGGATTGTGCTGAGGAGGCAACACCACGAATTCTCATCTATCAACATAATTTAAAAATGGCTATTAATGCTTGGGTTTATAAATATTCTTTAGAAATGACATTTCTAAAGTGACCAAAAAATACCTGCAGCATTTTAGACCGAAACATTTCCAAACTGGCCAAACTGTGCAATAAACAAATTAAATTAACACACAGGAATATATATTTTATTCATTTTACAATTTACACATTACTCAAGTGTGGGGTTTGCAGCAATATTACTGACTTTGCCCCTTACACAATTTAGTAAACAAACTAAAGGACGAAAGAAGAAGGTGAGCAATGAGTGTGATGAGAAGGTGAGCGCAGTCCGGCTTCCCTCCCGTCCTCCCCAAACCTGAATATTTTAGGAATTCCGTGACATTTGTAATGTATTGAATTCTTTCTCCTCAAACAAAGGTCACAACTTCTCACACTCATCTCTGACTTTCTCCCCGAGAGCCCTGTTTGCTTTGTTAGAATTCAACATTTTAACAAAGTAAAATGAGTGAGCTGAAGCTAAGCTGTTAAAATTCAAGCTGTGACCCAATATGGAAATAAGAGGCACACAGTGGGAGAACTTGCTTTGTCTCAGGCCCTGACTACACTTAATACAGATACTTTTCCAAAACAGATATTTTCCCTCTCCATTTAAAGAAAAAAAAAAAGCGTCCACAATTTATCTCTGTTCACACAAGAATACAAAACAGACTCCGAACAGACACCAGGCCAGTATGTGGTGATAAAGGCTACTTCAACGACGCGTCAAATACCAGAAAAGATTCTGCGCATGTGTAGTGACTTTATGTTCCTTTCCTTTAGCAACATATACCATTGTTTCTGGCAGACTTTAAACTACGGGTCACATAACACTGGGCACAGCCAACACATTCTCACTCCGACCTCATCACATATCAAAGTTTGGTCATGGACTTTCCACATCGAGATATGATGTGCAAGGTACCCTGGGTGTGTTGGCTGTTGATGTTCTGGGACGCCATGTCAACTTCAGCCTGTTACATGTTTTGTCCATTTTCAAAATACACTTCGGTTTTCACAGGAAACGTACAGTTTGCATACAGTCTCTTTCAAAATTTAAGCATTACATTGGTACAACACCACAAATCAAAGTTTTTGTTCCTCAACAAGAAACACACATGGTCGGGTTTGGGAAAACAGAACAGGGTTTGGCTTTACAGTCTTACTGGAAGCAAACACCGGCCTCCCGGAAGAAAGTCAGTGGTTGTTGGACCCATCCACCACCCCTCCTGCCCGCCCTACTCAAACTCCTGGCGCCTTAACTTTTGCTGTTGTCCCACTGTGTTTCCCTCTGACACCACCTAGCGCCGTTAAACAATAGCGGCAACTGGCCGCGTATCATGCTGACATTAAAGGATAGCCTTTTTTGTTAGTTTCTGATGCCGCAAGTCACTGCCCAAGTGCCAGATTTCAACGACTTCGGAGTGAGACCAGGCTCTAATATGAAGTGATGGCCAAATGAAGCCTCATGAAGCATTTTCTTCATTTTCTCAGCCCACTAGATGGCGCTTTTTGTTCAACAAAAGGTTGAAAGCACACTGAATCGCCATTCTTTGAGCCTCTCTCTTTAATCTATGAGCACCATCTAGTGGGCTCAGAAAATGAAGAAAATGCTTCATGAGGCTTCATTTGGCCATCACTAGTAATATGGAATCAAAGTTCCATCACAAAATTTTAGCCATACCCCATCAGCAGTTCCCGGTCAGTTTCAACAGCAATGAAGAGAGAGGTGTGTATAAAACGACGACGGTGTGGCGGTGTTGCTTCACCATTGTAGGGTCTATCAATGGAACACATGAATGACGAGTTCCCACCATGTTTCCAACCAACGCCACCAAGCACGGTTAAACAATAATGGCAACCGGCCTTGTATCATGCCAACGTGAAAGGACAGATTTTTTCGTCTGAAGTCACTGACCAAGTGCTGGCTTTCACTGACTTAGGAGTGAGACTGGGTTGGCACTTCCGATGCCTTCATTCATCTATGAAGTGGTGAAGATGTATGCTGATTACACAGAGCAACACTGTGCATGCATGAATTGAAGAGATTGCCCCCCAAATACTTTGTTTTTATGTCCACATGGACAAAAAGTAAGTTTTGAAAAATCTGTATCTTCGAAGGCGTTCTTCCAAAACCTGTTTTAATGACCAAAAACTCTGATTCCAGGTGGACGAGAGGCCAAAACACAAAGGAAATTATGTTTTCAGAAATATCTGTTGCCCCTTTAGTGTTGTCAGCTCCTCCCCTCCCCATCCACACACACACACTCGCGCACACACACACACAGTAAGGTAATTAGCTCACGTCTCCCTGACACCTGCCTTATTACTGGAAAGATCCGACAGATGGAAACACTGCAGAGAATATGTTATTTTGCGATTATAGCTAACAAACACTGAACATGCAGTGGCAGACTGGTGTCCAACAGATGCATGGCAACGCACTAAAACACACACACACACACACACACACATTAGCTCAAAGTCAATAGTCAGGCAGAAGAAGCCAGATGCTGTCTTATTAAACCCTCACACTGTACAGCCAGGCGCTCCAGCTCTCCCTCCTTCTCTCTTTCCAACCCTCTCTTCTCCTCCCCCTCTCACTCCATCCAGCTCTCCACTCTCCCTCCCCATCAGCACAGGCCAGCTAATAAGGAGCAGTGAAAACAATAGCACTTTGAAACAGTAGACCGGTGCGATATGAATGATATCATCTCCGAGCTCTCTTCTCACACACATACAGTGCATACACCCCGAGGATAGGGGATACGTGTGGCTGCTTGTATGACCTTGAATCGGTTAAATGTCATGTCTGTGCATAATGAGAGCGACTAATGCTGCTCCGCGCCTTCAGGGAGGGATGGAGGGATGGATGGGGAGAAGGTGAACATTGTGCAGAGGTTGTTCTGACTTTTTGTCCAACGTGATGGGAGGATGATGACAGCTGACAGAGTATAAGGATGTACTGGAAGTTTCTAAAAGCCTCATGAAGACAGAAAATGGAGCAGGGAGCAAAGCAGAAGCAAAATGACGGAGACAGATGCGGATGTAAAGAGAGAAGAGGTGTGGGAATAAACACAACAAAGTGAGGAAAAAGAGATGGGGCCATAGAGGAGATGATAAGAGTGATAAATGCTACATCTGTTCCAGGAGACAGAGAGGTGGAGAGAGCGGCGGTCACACGGGGACAGATGAAGTAAAGATGAAGTATTTTTGTTATCCCACTGGGGGAAACCAAAATACGGAAGTATGACAGCAGATTTTGTGAGTTACCACCGCCACAGCCGAGACTCAGCGGAGTGATAAATTATCTCATCATGCCAGGAATGCTCCGTAAGCCTCACTTCCTGTCTCAATCTGATGTGATAAGCTGGTAAAATTCATTCAAACTGACAACTGTGTCTCTGTCTGAGACGGGGTGTGTAAAAAACTACACCTTTGTATTCGTATTTGAAGAGCACTTTGAAAAATCTTAATTATAAGGTGTTTGTTTTTTCGTTGAAACAGGTGACGAGACCTTGGAGGAGGTTTAGAAAAGTACAGCACAACAAAAACACCTTTTAAAATTTCTTCATCAGCTGAGAAATAGTTGCCAAACACTCCTTCATGAGCAATTTGAAAATGCACACTGAAAGAGAAGGAGCCCTCTGTGAGTGTATTCAGCACCAAGGACAGAGGCAGAGGCAGCGTGGAGGGAACGACAAACTGTCTACGGCGAGCTGAACAGCCTGAAAAGAGAGTTCACAGCAAAACACAACAGCCAGTCACAAGTCAGGCAACTGCTCAGCACTGACAGTACAGCCACACACTGTCACCTGAACAAGGTCGATTCAGCCGTTCTCCCACTCGGAGTAAAGAGTGGGCTCTGCTGCATTTGTGGTCTCTGAGTACTTTGTGATGTGTTTGTAGTGTTAACTCTTATTCATACTCCCTTTATGAAAACAGATTCCTTCATTTCAAACATTGCGACCATCACTGCCCACAAACTTCCATGCTCCTCTGGCTCCTCTGGCAGCAGCACAGCGTCACTCGGCCTGTGTACTTTGCGGCCATTCGTTTTTTGTTTCGAAATAAGAAAGTGAAACACGGAGAACCAACCATTACCCGTTTGTTGTTTTGAAATGACCAAACGTAAAAGGAAAAAAAACAATCCGTCTCCCGTTTTTTATTTGACAATAAAGAAAAGAAAAACGGAAAACGGATCGTTATCCGTTATCAGATTTGATTTGGGAATTTAAAAAAAAACCCTGTGGGAAACTCCTTTCTCTATTTTTTGTTTGTTTCTTCTCTGTGACCAGTAAGTTGCATTCATGTGGTGTCGGAATAATCGGAAAATTGACTTTCCAACTGGGAAAATACACATGAACGCCTGCTCATGTCGGAAAAACAACTTGGAGATAATTTTGGAACAGGAGTTGCCGTCTTGACTGAAATTGACGTCACTTTCACAGAAAACTGGCGGATGAAAAGGAACGTTTGGTCCATGGTAATAAAATTTTTTATCAATTCACGTATTGCATATCATTTTTTGCGGACATGTAATGTGTAATGTGGTATGCCGTTAGTTGCTGTCCATGTAGAGTGACCTAGATTAGTTAGAAAAGTTATTTATTAGCATAACATGTCAGATAAAGCAATATTCTAGTAGTTATAGGAAATGTAAATGCTCTGTATGTACACTGACGGCAGCCTGACGCGCCCTCTGATGACGCGCCTTCTCGTCCTGGCGGCTCGCTCGTGGTGAAAAATAAAGAAATGAGTTTCCCACTGTTTTTTTTTTTTAAATTCCCAAATTAAATCTGATAACGGATAATGGATAACGATTCATTTTCCGTTTTTCTTTTCTTTATTATCAAATAGAAAAAGAGACAGATCGTTTTTTCCTTCTTCGTTTGGTCATTTAAAAACAAAAAACAGATAATGTTTGGTTTTCCGTGTTTCAATTTGTTATTTCGAAACGAAAAACGAATGGCTGCGAAGTACACGGACCGTCACTCCCTCTCCTCTCTCGCTGTGCGCACACAGGAGTCGGTGTTGACAAGTGATGTTGGCTGCGTTCAGACTGCAGGCGAATCTGATTCAAATCTGATTCCTTCTCAAATCCGATTTTTGACTGCTGACTGTCCACACTGGTTTTAGCAAGTGTCCAAATCGGATTTGGCTCTGTTCAGACTGGGCCACATTATTGACCAATCTGACAGGTTGCTGTGGCAACGATGTCGGAGCGGAGGCGTCATCTAGCGTTTATTGTGTGATGTCATATAAGGAGCTGTTCAGACTCAGACACATCTGTCCAAATGCGATTTGAAACTACCTCCCAAAGGTGGTTTCGATCTGGTTTGCAAAAATCGGATTTTATGACGTTTAGACTTCATAAGAGTCATCTGGGTCCAATCTAGATTGGCTAAAAATCAGATTTTGGCTGGCAGTCTGAACAAGGCCTTTGTCATAAACCTTTGGTAATGTAAACCTACGCGACGCTCACAGCTCGACTAACAACCACATATATGTGAATGTGCTGCTCCATTTTGTCTGGATTCATAAGTGTTCAGAAAACGTGCACAAATACAGACAAATGAACGCAGAGTTCAGACAGAGGGCTCCGTCTGCGTATGTATCTAACATTGAGAATAAATGAGGCAGTAAAACATAATCCAGCCACGACCTCAGCTGTTTGCAACCCCCCACTGTGTCTCTTCACAGTAAACCCATCTATCAAAGCAAAGGCATCAAAACAACATTCATACAATTTAATAAATGAAGATATTTGCTTTCATTTATTTTACTTTAACTTGGCTTTGCACAATATTTGTTAGGTGCCACTTTCAAAGCTGAGTGCTTGTGTTTCACACACCAAATTTCAGGCAGTAACCTCCACAAAGCTGTGAATAAGGAAGGATTACCAGACACCGCCAATGCAACAGTAGCATAGCACAACCTGCAGTGCAAAGCGTGATGCAAACCTCACCTCATATAACTAAAAGATGAACGAGCACCGAACAGAAATCATTTGAAATGTCAAAAGCAGAAGCAGGTTAAAAAAAAAAATGTTGGCATTAGGTGCAGAATCAAAAGCATTCCCACGACCCGTTAAGAATTATCAAGACTCCCCTGTCAGACAGGCCATGCAGTGATGGTAAAGGATCCACCAAGGATCAATAACTCAATGTTTCCCTCCACATGCTGTAATAAATGATCGCCCTGTGCCTGGATCTGAGCCATCGCAACATATTGGTTGAGGTACTAATATGAGCCCACAGTTCATTCAATTACCAGTCCCTGTCTAAACACACTCACCACAGCCGCTGTCTCAGCCTTGAGATATTTGCACAGATGATATGTACTGAGCCAAACTCAATTACATGCACACACAACAAATGGTGCTTAAGCGATGATGGTGATATAGTCTCCGACTGAAACGGGGCTTATGTACACAGGCAAACATGGCCGTCCATTTCAGGTAAATATCTGCTGTTTGACAAAGATCTTTGAGCAAATCCACTGTATTCTTTATTAAACCTGGATTCCAATGACAGCGTGGCTCAGTGGGTACAGCAGACATACTGATACAGTCGAATATAATCACACACGAGGGGTGGCGGAAAGAATCCATACAGCACAGTGTTGCGACATTTTTGTGAGGCAAAATCGTATCCATACACAAACGCGAAGTATCGATTTCTTTATAATATAAATTATTAATATTAGTACAAATTAAACTTAGAACATGCAATAAAAATAATCTAAGTGAGATGGACGGACCAAAACGTTTTATCTTATTAGATGAAACAGTTGTTGATGAAGTTTTCCTTTTGAGACACAATTAAGAGTTGAAAAAAGGTAATAAATTGCAATACACTTGAACGCAGTATTTTTAATATCACAATCATAACTTAAGTATCATGACAATATCGTATCACGGGGCCTCTGGGGATTCCCACCCCTGGTACACACATGATTGAAAGGCTTATTCAGATGGACATTAATACTAGGGGTGTAATGATTGATGTGGATCGATACATCAATTGATCAACGATCCACAATCATCTCCTTTAGGTCACGTCTTTATTTTTGAAATTCTTTGTCACCATCAAACAGCAGCAGGTAGATAGTAAGCAGCCAAGAGAGGACACGATGAGGATAATGCTATTAAATCGGGAATAAATCAGCGGTGTGGAAATATTTTGGAGAATATAGGGGTCAACAGACAGCACGTGCCTTATGTAAACTATGTCGTTACGAGATAAAACATGATATATCTACCTGGACGGCCATCTCACTCCGCTAACTTCTCACTACAGCAACATTAGCTGCTGTTTCAACAATGTCCAACTGAAAAATCATGCCTGCAGGTTGAAAACAGCCGTGCTGTTACGTTGGGAGATACGGTGACTTAAACCAAGGGTGAGTAAGAAAAATAATAACATAAGAGGTTATTTACGTAGAATGGAAAAGTCTGCTAGCCGCTTGGCTAATTTATGCAATGTTAACATGCTTAAGCTAATAATGAGCGACTAGCAAAAAACAATTGTTTTGTCTCTGAACCTTGACGGTTATCACTGAGCTGAAGTTTTATGGAAAAGAAGATGGTTTGGGTTAAAATGAAAAGATTTCTTCCAGAAAGGGTATGCTAGCGGCCAGCGCCCGCATGGTGGTGTTAGCGACTAGCGGTTAGCATGCTAGCTAGCTAAATAGACATAATATGTAAATGCATGGGTGGATCTACCGGGGTGGCATAGGGTGGCAATTGCCACCCTAAAAGAAAGCCATGCAACCCCTGCTGCCACCCCAGTTGGCAGCAACGAATTCAAAGAAAAGATACGGCCAATTTGACATTTACGAGCGCGAATCTCCAATGTCCGACTGCAGTGAATGCAGTACGAGATAATGCCAGAGCGGCAAGAGACTGCTTTGTTTGGAAAACTGAGTGGAGCCAGAGGGGTAGCCTATTCCAGGAAGCGGGTTTAGTGAAAACTCTGAGTATGTTAACCCTGAAATGAGGGAAACTCTGGGTTTTCAGTTCCAGAAAGAGAGATAAATCAAACTCTGAGTCAATCACCATGGCAACTGAATCTGTGAACATAACCTGCTCGCTGGTTAGGTTTTTCTCTGTCTCCTCCGTCTTACACGCTGTTTCATTTCCTCATTCATTCAGTCCGTGTCAAAGCTTGTAGTGAAGCGCGTTAATTAGCGGAGATTTACCGTCTGTCACAGTCTAAATCCTGCTGGATATTAGTTTGTTACTCAGGACTGTCTTAAGTTACTGAATTTATGCACATCAGTCATTTCTTTGGACATCGGTTTTTGTCTTAACATTCAAATATTACACAGCGAGAATTCACCCTCAGCTCAGAATCAAACCTCTGTCCTTTTTATATTTATTATTTTTATAACACTGTGCACAAGGATCAGACTGTCAGTCTGTCAGAGCAGCTCCCAAATGTTTATTGCACATAATGTGCAGGTCTAATTATTTAAATTTTAAAAATCGGTATGAAGCTTTAGACACGTAGTATCAATGACTAATGATCTCTATCACTGATGTCATTAGTCACACTGATGGAACATAATTCCTATGTTATGCTAATAAATAACTTCTCTGACTAATCTAGGTCACTCTACATGGACAGCAACTAACGGCATACCACATGACACATTACATGTCCGCAAAAAATGATATGCAATACATGAATTAATAAAGTTTTATTACCATGGACCAAACGTTCCTTTTCGTCCGCCAGTTTTCTGTGAAAGTGACGTCAATTTCAGTCAAGTCGGCAACTCCTGTTCCAAAATT